>NW_021704123.1:0-14755 GCF_003719485.1 Trypanosoma conorhini | reverse complement strand
CATACATGCACATTCATGTTTGTCGGTATCCAGTTACGCACGCACGTGCATATACATATACATATACATACATATACATATATATATATATATGCCTGAGCGTTAGTAGACGTGGTAAACACTTGTCTTTGGCAAAAAAATAAAAATAAATAAATAAAAATAAAAATAAAAATAAAACTGGAACAATGGCAATGACACAAAAACAAACTAATATATATATATATATATATATGTGTGTGTATATCTGTATGTGTGTATGTGCTAACTTCAAGTAAAAAAAAAACCCGTCCACGCTTCACACTGTCGTCTCTGCCCATGTTATTGTCACTTCTGTGCATAGAATTGGAGACACATGTACGTGCCGTTACCTGGCACCTCCCTTTCCCTACTCGCTGTCTGCTTCTCTCCCACTCCTGCCCCCCGCCCCCGTCGCTGCCGCGTCTGCATGGCCATCTCAGCCGAAACGTCAATTCAATGCGGGTCCTCGCTACCGGGCAGTCAAGCGCCCGGCGATCGCACCCGCTCACCGCAGCAGTGTGTGGCGTCGAGTGCATCGACGACGCGCAGCTCCGTTTTGTTGCTTTTGTTGTTATTGTTGTTGCTGTTGCTGTTTCCTTCCCTCGTGTGCCCCTATTCCTTCCTCCCCTATTCCTTCTCTCTCCCTCGAAGCTTTGCTTCGGGCCTTCAGCTGCACTATGCAGCCGCAAGTAAAGCAAAAACAAAACAAAAAACCGCCCCGCCACTTGGGGTCAAGAAAGGGGACTTAGCCCTCCACCTCATTCGCAAGTTCCCGTGTGACGAAGCCACTTTTCGCCGCGTCCTCCGCGAGCATCTCCGGCGCATCCTCCGGCGGAAGCGGGAAGGCTGGCGTTAGCATCGCGTTGGCCGCCGAGAGGCGCTGCTCCCACTCGTCGTCGCACATCATCACCGTCATGACCTCCCCGAACCTGCGTGCCACATCGAGGAGCGACTTCCGCAGAAACGTCCGATAAAAGCCGTTGTACTCGTCTATGAACCGGGCGGTTCCCTTCGACAGCTCCTGCTTCACCTGCTCAAGTCTTTCAGCCTGGGTTGCGCTCGACTTTTTCTCCGTCGCCCGTGTGAGGGACTGAGCCTCGGCACCCAATGCCTTGAAGCGCCTGATCACGTGCACACAGCGACTCGCGTAGCTGGAGAGAAACCACAGCATGTCCTCCACTTCCTTCAGCGCGGTGACCCCGGCCGAGCGGCTCACGTACATGCAGTAAGACTCCACCTGGGTCGCGAGCTCCTGCAACGCAAAGATCGCCGGGTCACTTATCCCGGAAGAGGGATAGTTCAACTCCTCCAGCCGCACAATTGCCAACTTCTCATCTTGGTCGTCCCACTCTACAACGGCGACGTCGTCCTTCACGTCTCGCACCACGCCTTCCAGCTCGGGGTGCTGGGAGTGCTGGACCCGGTGTCCGCAGTAGCAGGCGGTCCACGGCAGCGGCGACCCCTGAATCGGCTTACGCAACGCATTCACGTCGCTCCAGTGGCGTAGCTCCCCGGCGCAGCACTTTGTGATGTGCTCTACCTGCGCACAGCAGGTGTGGAGGAGACCGGCCAGGTCACTCTGTCGCGTTTCGACGACGACAAAGGGAGACTCCGCCACACCGTTATGCTCGTTCGACTCACCGATTGAGCGCAGCTTTGAGAACAGGCTGAGCCCCTTCAACTTCACAGCGGAGAAGAGAGATCTTTTGTTTTGCTTCTGCCGTTCTTCACGAAAGGCGCGCCAGGCGAGTTCGTCAAACGTCACAAAGGCCTTGAGCAGCGGGGATTCATGAAGTTCATGTAGTTGCGAAATGGCGTTGAGGGCCAACTGCAGCCGCCGCATGCGCTTCTTCACCAGCGGGTTCTCCTTCGTGGCGGCGCCGTTCTCCTTCGAGCTGGAGAGCAGATCGGTGAACTTGTCCATCGTCCCGTCCGTCTCCTTCGGTGGAATCGGCGGGAATAGCACGCCGGGGAACTCCAACTCCATCTGCGCCGCCAGCCACTCAAAGTCGGAGTAGCGGTGCCACGTGCAAAAGTCGATGTACCCGGCGCCCCGGCTGAAGTTCTGCGCGGGGCGGTTCGAGGGCACCGACGACGGGAGGCTCTGGTAGCTCGGCAGGAAACTCCGCGCCAGGATCTTGTACGACCAGTACGAGAGGTGCTGCACCCGGCCGTTCTCCGTGTACATGCGCTCCGCGTCGGCAGCAAGAAACTCCATGGCGGCGGGCGGCGGGCGGCGCGCTCTTTGCAACTGAAACTACGTGTACCACAAGAGCAAAAGAACAACACAACACAAAACAGAACAAAAACGGCTCTGTGAGGCGGTTGAATGTCAAGAGCAACAAGAAGGAAAAAAAGGAAGAGAAATGCAGCCTTCCAAAAACATTGGACACACATATATATAATAATAACAACAATATATATATATATATACTAACCCGCATGACAAGTAAGCCTCCGACCTCTTGTCTTCCTCTTCTTTCTCTTTCTTCATGTCTACTTCCCCCAGCTCTCCTTGGGGCCTTCTCCCGCAACCCCTTCTTTCTCGCATGTGCAGAACGGGGTTGGGGCCACGGAAAGCCAGGCAAACTCTTTTACATTCGCAGCAGACAAGGACACGCACACACTCTACATACGCCACTCACCGGAAGGAGGTGAAAAGCGGAAACAACACGAAGTAAAAAAGAAACACAAACAGCAACAAACACAGCGGCGTAGAAAATCACAGCAAGAGAACTATTTCTGCTTCCCTGTGGGGGGAACACCGTAAAAGAGGAACGCCGCGGCACAGGGATCCGCGGCATCACCTGCGCCGCCGCGAACGGCCTCGGAAAGGCCTTTACCACCACCCATAATAGCAGGCAAGCAGCGGCGGCAGACAAGGTCGCACTCCTCTGGGGAAAGTGGAAGCAAGGTATTATTACAAAAATACTGCACACCACGTGACAAAAAGAGGAGGGAGACGATGGACTGCCGCTCGTAGAAGAGGTTTAGTGCTGTCTTGCTCATGCGTCCTTTCTGTTCACGGCGTAGGGAGCTATCGTTGGTGCCTTCAGCGACAAGGGCCGCAAGCATGTGGTCCAGGTTCAGCTCCACCAGGGTCCGTGGGCTCACAAGGTCTGCAAAACTACCACACAGGTCAACAAGAAGGGTGTTGTGTCTAGTTGCGGTTAGCGCCTGACGCACAAACAACGGCGAGGGGCTACACTGAGCACCGTTTTTGTCCCTTGACGAGCAAATAATCTCGCCTGTCGTTGCCTTTGGACGAGCCTCTGCGCCAAACAGAGTCTGCAGCGAGGCCTCGTGCTCGCCGAGTGGATCCAAGATAAAGAGGCTTCCAACAGAGAACGTTTTCCCGCCACGAATGGAGAGTTTGTGCCGAATGTGAGCCACGGACAGCTCACGTTGCACCGACAAGAACTGCGTGAACACCGAGAGCCGCTCCAGCGGCAGCGACTGAAGGACGGGGTCCAGACAGAGAAACATGTGGCAGTTAGGTGCAAGCCAGGAAGCGAGGTTTTTAAAATCCGCCCATAAAGGGGCCGCCACGGCCTCAACTCGACACAAGAGGGACTGTAAAAGGGCAAGGCTGCTTGACTCCAGGGAAGCCTTTCCAGTAGAATCCTGCTTGATGATTTCATCTTTCCTGAGTTGCTTGACTGTCTCAAGTTCGTCGCCGCACTCTAGCAGGGAGTGGACATCCAGCTGCACCCTGCGGCTGTGCACCCCACCATCTGGGCACCGCAGGGCCACGAGGAAGTACGAGCTGCACTCCTCCCGCACCACGCTGAGGGCACAAAAGTCCGGAGCGAGTGGCTTCGGCTTATTTGGCTCCGCAGGCCACTTGAAGGCAAGATCGAAGTATCTAAGCATGCTGGAGGCACTCACCAAGGCCCCACGCACGGTGTCAAAGGCGGGCGTGTTCAGGAGAAAAGGCGCATTCGACTTTGTCTTCTCTATAAACCGAATCAAATTGCTCTCGGGGGAACTTTGCAAAAGCGCCGACTGAATATCAAGCAGGAAACCACACATCTCCGCAGCCTGAGCGAACTCAATGGCAGTCCCAGCGGCACAAGGGCTGTCAGAGAGTGTGAGGTCGTGAGCCATGCAGACGTAGCATTTTGCCAATTCTCTGTATTCCAATAAATGAGACGCATGCCTGGCGCCGAGTTGGAGCGTAGAGTGCAAGTTACTGTCCTCATCTACCCAGCGATTCACGGGCTTCTCCTCGTGTACTGGCGGCTCCACGTAAGTAGACTTTCTAGACTTCCGACGCACCGCTAACAGCGCCTTCCGATTTGCTTTCTGGCCAACGAGCTGCTCCATCGTCGGGATAGGGAGAGCCCATTTCCGTGTCAGTGTGTCGTTCTCACGGGCACGCACCACCGCCGCTTTCACCTCGGCGCCCTCCGCCTGGCAAAGCGCCTTCAGCCGTCGTTGCAACTCGGCGAGAGAGACAGCGATAACAGCCTCCATTTGTACTGGCGTACACTCTCCATCCGCGTCCACGGTGCGAAGCAGCATGGCCTCCGCCTCTGCGCTGCTAGCCCCCTCCACCTGCGTCTGTGGAATACCAAAGTGATTCAGCGCACACACCACAGACTTGTTTGGGGTGAATTCGTCGTCCCAGGCCCCCTCCGACGTTCCCCCGCCGCCCTCCGGCGTCATCTTCTTTTTACACTGCTCGTACGCCGCGGGGTCTTGCATGTACTTCAGCACAGAGGCAGTTAACTCACTCGGCCCCCCTGTCGGAATGCCAAGTTGCTCCATCGAGAGTTGCTCGTAGTGCAGTACGAAAAAGTCTTTCAGCAGCTCGCGCTCCAGACAATTCCGAGCCCGCATGACCAACACCTCGTCGTAGGCCTTCGCAATGCTGGGGTGGGTAGCAAGATTCTTTGTATACGCGGAAAGAGGTGCCACCACATACATCTCACCGCGAATCAACTCGGTCACCCTAAAGGCCTCACAGTACTCCGTGTACAAGAGCGTCAAAAATTCCTTCCCCTTTTCCACGTCCGCGCTGGAAAGCACCTCCTCCACAGAAGGGTGCAGACTCTGCCGAACACGCAGTGCAACAGACTGACTCTTCCAATCCTCCATTCCCTGCAGCTGCTCGGCCACCTCTGCGAGGTAACTTCTGGCGCTCTCCTCGCTCTCCCCTGGCCAACAGAAGCGATGGCAGGGCAGATGCAAGAGCGCCAAGAGCTGCTGGGCGGACTCACGCAGTACTCTTCCCGTGCAGTCCTTTAAGACATCCGCCGCAACCTCCCCGGCCAGTCCATCGGCGGCGATATCTGCCACGCGGCGTGAGAAGGCCTGCGGGAGCTCCCTCGCAAGACTGATGGCCTCCTCCACCTGCCCATTACAAAGAAAGGCCTCAAACCGCACCAAGTTCAGCGTCGTCCACAATCGAAACGTGATGCCGCTGAACTCCTCCTCAAGCTCATAGAGCTGCTTTAGCACGGGGCCCCCCTCACCCCGCAATATGCGGGCACGCGCCTCCAAGAGGCGGCAACGCACCACCGCATCGATGTTGCCCACATGCAGTGCGCAAGGCAGCACCTTTTCGCTCCACTGCAGTGCCTCCTGCACCCGCCCAAGAATAAAAAGAGCCTCCGCCTCGCTCAAAACGCAGTAGCAGGTACTGGCTCTAAAGCTCGTAAAGCACAATGCTCCATCCGACCAGATTAATGAGGATGGCGGCACGTCGGCTGAAAGAAGTAGCTCCTGGATACCCGACCAATACTCGGCTGTTGGAGCATCCACGTGGTACATGCCACTTAACCCGCCCCACCCGCTGCGGGCGCCCGCCAAGAGGCACTTGCAGCGAATCGCACGGAGGACAGCCATAGTACGCGGGTCAGAAGGCCCATACCGCCAGGTTGCGGCAAACTCAATCCAGCTAAAGATCATAAAGGTAAACTGCTCCCAATTTTCCTCCACAAGAAATTCACACACATCGAACAGCATTCCCCAAATCTTCTCTGTATTGTGTGAGGCGTCGTCTGGGCAGGAAACGCGTATAAACTCTATATGTTGTGGATCCGCAGAAAAGCCCTGCCATGCGTGAAATTCTTCTGGGAGTTCCAAAGGATTGTGCCTCAGGGCCTCGTCTGCGTCGGCGTCTTTGGGTCGTAGGAGCGCCGAGACAATGCTCCACATGCAGAAGACGTAATGAAGAATGGTAGAAGCACAAGAGCGCCTACAACTGGCGAAATGGTAGCCATCAAGAGGTTTATCCGGCGCCACCACAAAAAGAAGATACATCACACGAATCGCGGTCATGGCCTCACGGAGCGAGGCTGGTTCACCGGAACCGCCCGTGGAGCCCGTCCCAGAGCGCATGGAGGCGGCATCTGAGTAGAGAAAGGTGCGTCCAGCCAAGGAAGGCGCCATCACCTGCCGCATACTTCGCAGCGACCCCTCTCTCTGGCTTTCTTCAAGGGGTCGATACAGTTGGCACTCGCTGAATCGCTCCACGGCGTCCAATGCAGAAAGCAGCAGGGTTATAAGCTCACGTCTGGAAAGTGCATTACGACTGGTCATCCATTCCGACATTTGAATAAGTGCATCGGCCTTTTGAAGTGGTTTGTTTTGCAAAACCTCAATCGCCTGCATCCAACTCTTTGTGCTGTCTGTGATGTTTGCGGCATTCTTCGCGATGGCAATCCACACCGCCGCCTCAATCTCTGGATCGCCTCCCTTGACTTTGTTCACCAGCTGCACTGTGGGCAGCCCCAAGTTGGAGCGAAATTGGGCCTCGTAGGTTCGAAACACCTTGTGGTACTTCGCCGGCAGCACCGCAAGAAGTTCCCTTAGAGTTTTTATTCCCTCCTCATAGGCGCCCTGCTCTGACAAGGCCCTGAAAAAAATAGCGGCCATAGTCGTAATGAGCGACGCCACCGCATCCCGCTCTGCGAGACCCTCAGCGTCCCTGTTGCCCCCGCCCCCACGCGAGGACAACGAGGCCATCGGCAGCAGGGACGGCGAAAGCAGTATGCGAAGACTCGGGAGAAGCAGCGGGCGGGCGGCCCCACTCAACGACCCTGCGACAGAACAAAAGGCATGATAAGCCTCCGTTATCTGCGACACACGCGAAGACACTGGGCCGTGGGAAGCCGCAATCGCACTGTTGGTGATGGCCACGAGAACCTGCTTCTCCAAATCGTGCCGCTTGGAACGCTCAATGCCACTTCCCAGCCGTCCAAGCACGGTCGCCTGGTGAAGCAGAATGTCAGCGTACCAGTACCAGTCTTCCTCCGTCGGTTTGGGGAACACGCCTCCGGCACCAGCGGCAGAGGCCGACGCTGCATTAGACGCATGACCTCTTTCCTTGCCGACGTGGCTGGTGATGGGCGCCTTCGTCCCCCACCCAAGCTTCCCATCCTGGTACAACTGGTCTGCAATGCGGCAGAGCTCCAGTGTAACCCGCTCATTGTCTGGTACTTGGGTGCTGTGCGTTGCAAGGCGTCCACACAACTCTACAGAGGGATCTAGGCGGAGCAGTTCCAGAGCATCCTTGTTAATCAGCGCCCGCTTCTCTCCCACAGACATGGGGCCATTTAGCCGCCCAAGCAAAAGTAGCAACTGCTCCTGTGGGTGATGTGAATCCTCTGGGCTGCGCTCAAGCAGACGTTGAATGCATGCGTCCAGTAAGCAAAACTTTTTCCTCTGCGACGGCAACTGCCACTTACCCATCAACTCGCGACAGACATCCCCTGCCTGCCGAAGCATGGGGTTGCCTGCCTCAGAGATGGGGTACAAGAATGTTTTTCGCAGTGTTTCCGCCAAGGTGTCACACGTCAACTCCCCGTCTACTTCAGCCTTAGATGCGATGTAGGATTGCAGGATCGACATAACGTAACCGAAGCCAATATCGTGGAAGAGTCTGTATTCTCTACTTGGATCCACATGGGTTTGGTTTAGCGCCGCGTATAGTTCTCCAAGCGCCACTGTAGCAGGAAGGAACAAGCCCTTGCGGAATATCCCTGAATACCAGCTAATCAGCGACAGACAGGCATTCACGGCAATCCACTCCTCTCGGTAACCAGCCGCACAAAGCTTAATACTGATCTTTGCTGCTGCCGAGATGTGAGACATGGCGTCTGCCGTAGAATCCGACTTCGTCCCAATGGACTTCTTACCGGTTGTCGCCAAAACCTCAGCCATGCTCAAATGCGCCTCTGCCTTGATCACAAGTAAATCTCTGGAGTCCGCCTCATTAATCACATCAATGTGCGTGAGGCTACTTGCCACCTTTTCGATGATGGGGTGCATCGCCGGAGTCTTCCCCTCCTTGGCCTCCTTCAGGAGGAGCGAGTAAATGTTAGCAGCTAGCGGGTTTGTAATCACGCGCGGCGTTAGCTCCGCGGGTGCTTCAACAGCAACAGAGGGTTGTTTCGCGCGCGTCCCTTTTGAGCGCTCCCGCACCGGCGGCTGCTTTTCCTTTGCCAGGACGCCCGGGTCGAGCAGCTGGCCCAGCGGCGGCAGCTTCGTCATGGCCGACTGCAGGAGCACAAGCCGATTCGAGGCCGAGCCCGAGGTCCGCGCCTGCTCAATGAGGTGGATGACTTGGTCCTCCTGCGCGGAGAAGACGCTGCTGTCGATGGCCTTCCGCACCACGCACCGTCGCCGCAGGTAAAGTAACGCGAAATCCATGGGAAACACCATGTATCCCTCCGCGTTGACGACGCAGTAGTTCAGCGCAAGCGCCCGATCTAACTGCTCAATGGCGGAAGTTGGGTTGTCCTCCTCAAACTCAATCAGGCTTGACTCATACGCCACGTGCACGAGTAGCGCCGTCAAATTCGAGCCGTAATGTGTCAGCAACAACATGATCCGCTTCAAGGTGAGACGCAGTTTTCCACGTGTCTCCGGTTGCAGAAGCGGAAGGCACAGATTCCACAAAATGACGCATCCGACTTGAAGCGTGTATGCATGCTCGGAGGGGTCATCAATCATGCGTGCGCTGTCCATTGTCCCTTCCACGGCCTTGATGCAATTAAACAGGGCCTCCGCCATGGTTCTGGTGAGGTAGCTGGCGTCCAACGCCTTGGCGGCGCCCAAGGCCCCACATGCGCGGGCCCGCAAAATGGCCTGCGCAAATTCACCAAACAGACGCGGACGGACACTCTCACTTTGGAGCAGCTTCGGTAAACTTACCTTGCATACCTCGTCCGCCCCACACAAGGCAAGTCCAAGCACCACCTCGCTGAGGACATCCATTACGAGTGCTGGGTCACTGAAGGTGATTTCAGCCTCCATCGCCTTGCGACTCTTCAGCTTTGTCTCCTTCTTCTCTGGATCAAGGAGCAGTTTTTCATGGGCGGCGATGAGTTCCGCCGTCGCGCTGTTCTCATCCGTAATACCACAGAAAAACGACTGTGCCACGTAGAGAGCCTGCAGGATGGACTTTGTGTAGTCCTGCTTAGAACGGGCGCCGGAGAGGTTGGCCCAGAAGGCAATTTGCACGCGCAAAAACTGCAACTGCAGCCGCTCCGAGCCCACCTTCGAGACAATCTCCGAGGCCGTCGCGAGCTGCGCGACCGCGTCTTGGTGGCGGCCAACCCCGCGGAGGCAGCTCGCATACCGTGTGGTCCACTGAAGCTGGGAAAACGGCCCTCCCAGGCCAAGCTTCTCGTGCAGGGTGAGGACAAAGGCCGCGATGTCAAGCACGCTGTCAAAGGTGCCTGGGTTGAAGAGGTCACGAATGGCCAGCCACAGGTGCTCCACGCCGGCGGTGAGGGTGCGCGCCTCCTTCGGCCACTCCTCCAGCGCAATTTTTATCCCAGTCACAATTTTGGTGGCACAACGCAGGTGCAGCGTCACCTTCTCCCTGCCTCGGGAGGAGGTGGGAATGTCGTGTAGGCCGAGAAGGCCCTCACAGTACAGCGCGCGCGCATCCAACGCCTTCGTCGGGGCCCGCTTCCCCATGAAGTTTTTAAGGCACCGCTCCGCCACACCCCATTCCTCCAACCCCATCGCTGCCTCGCAGCAGAGTATATGCAGCTCGTTAAAGATATTCGTCGAGGACAATTCCCCAGCGGGCGTCCCTAATTCCAACCCCTGCAGGGTGTTGAAGGCCCGCTCAAGCGCAGCCACGGAATGCTCCTCCTGGCTCACCCGCAGCTGCTGCTTCACCGCGCCCACAATGTGCACCATCACCTGCCAAGTCCAGCCTTCCTTCGTTGCATATTTGCGTTTGTTTATGGGTGCATATATTTTTTTTCGAGGGTGAGCGGAGTTTGTTTTTTCCCCACGAATAAGCAAAAAAAAAGAATGCAATAGAGAAGCAAGGCAGAGTAAGTTAACACTGGAATCATAGAAAGAGAGAGAGAGAGAGAAAGAGCAAGCGCACCGGTGCACGCGCATGCGACTGCTCATTTACGCTCAACGTGTAAAGTACAGAGCTCCCACTCCTTCCCTCTTCTCCCCAAGGGAAAGAAAAAGAAAAAAAACGAATGTGAGCACTGAGAGTAAATCTCCATCTGTGTAACTGCATGTGTGAGATAAAGAGAGACAGTGAAAGGAAAGAAAGGGGGAAAAAAACTCCCGTGCGCGAAATTCTGAGGGAGATAGAAAGAAGGTGGTGAGGCACAGACACAGGCCCTCGCTTCTCTCACAGAACTCCACCGCGTACGCCGCACGGGACCCCTCGTTCTTTCCTTCTACTCTTATCCTTCTTTCTCTTTCCCATGCGCAATGCCACGCCCAGAGATATAGAGCCAGATAGAGAGGAGTTTCATACGCTATTCCTTCAACATCTTTTCTACGCAGGCAAAACGAGACGCGTCTAGCGATGCTCGGGCGTACCGCAAAAAGATGTCAGAGGCAATCGTCGGAAGTACAGTATCCCTAAACGCCTCAAAAGCCTGCTCAAGCAGCGCCGCATCGGCGGCGCCCGCCCCACGGCTTGCCTTGAGGCACACCTCCTCCGCCAGGCCCAACGCCTTGTGGTGTTCCCCACGCTCAACGTGGCCGAGGAACTGCTTCGCCGCACGCCGCGCCTCAACCTGACGAGCCTCGAGCATCGTGGGGCTAATCGACGTGCCAAACTTGAAGAGATCCAGCCAGCCGCGGACAGGCTCCTGCAGCGGGCCGTCTTTTCCCGCCTCCTCCATGGCGCGAGCGAGTTCAAAGGCCGTGGCGCGAACCGACGCCGCGGACGGGACGCTTTGCACGTGGCGTAGTGGCGCCGCAACGATGGACAAGTCGCTGCTCTCCGCGTCCTTCAAGGCAGTGTTCAACTCCTCCCTGAAAGGCGCACCGCTTGTCATGCGGCTCTTCAACGCCTCCAGGTTGAGACCAACGGAGATCAGCTTCTTGCTTACGTACCCAAATTCGCTGAAGTCACGCTCGGCCAACTGGGTCACCACGTGCAGGTGGCTGGCCACAATATTCGACACCTCCTGGTAGTAGTGCTGCGCCAGCGAGACGTCGTCAAACTCCTCAAGGAGAGGCTTGGCGGCCGCCGCGAACGACTCCCGCTTCCCCCGCACCCCATCGTCCAGCCGCTCCATCTCAGCCGCGTGGGCCTCCTCTTCGCTCCTGCGCTGCAGCTTGGCCCTGGAGAGGCTTTCGCGTGCAAGCTCATTCCGCACACGCTCCCGCGAAAAGGCCTCCTCCGGCGCAAAGAAAAGTGAACGCAGATAGTCCATGCCTCGAGGACCCCCTCTATCTACACCTCCCACGCACGCAGCAGGAAAGAAACGGGGAGGGGGGAAAAAAAATGCCGCGTTGCATAATGAAACACACAGCCAGCGACAACTCCGCTTCGCCCATACCACTCCCCCAGCAGCAGTTTAACTGCAGGCAAATACACACAAATATATATATATATATATGAGAGAGAGAGAGAGAGAGCAAAGCCGCAAGGCAAAAAGAGGGTAGCCAGCAGGGAAGAAGTAAGAACACCTGCCACTTCCACAAGTGATTCTTCGAAGAAGAAGAAATCAAAAACAGGCAAACATAAGCACTCCGCACCAACGGCAGCCTCTTTTCAACTTGCGGCAATGGGCGGCATCAAAATCTCCGCTTTACCCAATCCGAGTGGGCAGAATAAATCTGCTGCAGGTCCGCTTCAGTAAACTGCAAGAGTGTGCTAAGCACTGGAAAGAGACTTCGACCCACACTCCCGCCTTCCTTAGCGCAGAGCAATTTCACGACTGTGCACCGGAGGTAGGAAAGTTGCTGTCCCTCCAGCACCTGCGAACGACTAGCCTCCTTGGAATTCGTCTGATGCTTGGCGGCGACTAGTCGCTTCTTCGTCTCGCATAACTCCTCGGAGAGTCGCAGCATGCCACCCTCAAGCTCCGCAATACGCGCCATTGCCTGCGGCAGCGTGAGAGACCCGTGCTGCGCATCCAGCAGTGTCTTGTCCGTGCTAGTCCCGCCACCGCCCCGCGCCAGCTTACTCTGCACCTCCCGCAGCTCTACCAGCAGTGTCTCCTTCTCACCCTCCGCCAACTTCAACTCATCCTGCAGAGCTTCAAACTCTCGCAGTAGATCCATGTACGCCCGCTCGCCACTCTTTTCCGCAAACTCCGCGTCCACCTTGGCGGCGGCGGTTTGCGCCGCCACTGCCGTCTCCGCGGCCAGCGCTCGCTCCTCCAACTCCGCCCGCAGCTCCGCCACCTCCTCCTCATGGCTGGCCACAAGTCTCTCAATTTCGTCACGGTGTTGGTCAAATATGACGCTCTCACGCGAGGCAAATTCACGCCGCAACTTCTCCATCTCCTCCTCTAGGCGCGCCTCAAGCAGATTGATTTGCTCCACATTCGGTTTGCTGTTCAACGCTAACTGTGAGGACTCAAGCCGCACGTTGGCCGCCTCAAGATCCTCCAGCCGATTTTGCAGCACGGAGAGGGCCTGGTCACGGCTATCAACGGCATGATTGCGCTCCCTAACAGCTGCGAGGGCCTCGTTTAGCTGCTGCTGAAGAACAGAGGCTTCGGACTGCAACGTCTCAATGTTCTTTGCCTGCAGCCGCAGCGTCTGCGCCGTGCGACGTTGGCACTTGTCGAGCTCCTGCGAGGCGGACGCCGCCACCTCCAGCGCAACCTCCGACTTCTTTAGCAACGCGACGAGAAAGACGTCCATTGTCGCGCCCGTCCACCGCATTAAGTCGCCCAGAATAGAGTCGGCTGGGATGCAGACGGATGAAGACGCCAACAACGGCGGCAAGACCCCGGCAACTCCGCCTTCTGCTCCATTGTGCACATGCTGCTGCTGCTGCTGCTGCTGCTGGAGCTCCTGCTGATGCCTCCATTGCCTGCTGGCCTCCTGTAACTCATCACGCTCACGGGTGAGCCGCACAATACGCTCACGCAGCTCATTCACTGCAATCTGCGTCTTCTCCTTCCACAGCCGCATGCGCTCCTCTGCCTTCCTAAGCTCGCCCTGCAGCCGTCCGACCTCGCCACCCGCATCATCCACGTACGCACTGCTAGTCTGCTCCATTCTACAGAAAAGAGAGCCGAGAGGCAAAAATATTTTTTTAAAAAAAACGAGACCAGGGATGAATGGCAAGAATGACACAGCAAAGGCACATTTATATTTTTGTTTTTGCGTGTGTGTAGTCTGCGCTCCCTCGCGCCGTAATGTGCAGAGTGGAACATGACCCAAAGAGTGAGGCGAAGGCAAAGACAAGGTCGATAGCGCAACTTCTTTCCGCGCGCTCCCGCTGCTTCGTCACCCGCCGCTCCCCTGCGCTTGAACAACAACAGCAATAGACGGACAGACAGAGAAAAAAAAAAAACTTTCGCGCCGGAGGGAACTCAATGTCCTCCTCCATTCGACGGTGAGGCCTCCTCCTCCGTCACAGCCCGTTGCCCCTTCGCGAATGGGCCGCCAGGCTGCCATGGCATGTATACCGTAGGTGCCTGCAGCCGCTTTTCCTCCACTAACTCCCGCTTGACGCTTCCCTGCAGGATTCCAATGTCATCCATCATGTCCCGTGTGCCGTGGTCAGAGCCCCACGGATGCCACGCCTTCACATCATGACGGGCCGCCTCTGGGCCCAGGCGATCCTCCGTGTAGCTCCACCTGCTACGCAGCACGTGCATCTGCGTCCGCCACGCCCGGTACAAGTAAAAGCCCATCACGAGCGAGAGGAAGACGACGAAAAAAGCGACATCCTGCGTGCTAAACGAGCGGTACTCTGGATTCTCCGCTGTCTCTCTGTGAATCGTGTTCGTCGCGGCATCGTAATTCACGCGCCTAAAGTTTATGTCTCGCTCTTTCGCGCCGGCGGCGTCGCCCTTGTCATGGCGGTGTGTCAAGAGGATCTTGTGCGCCTCCCGGAGAAGCTGGAACTGCTCACTGGTGCCGCCGCGGTCGGGGTGATACCGCAGCACAAGTTTGTTAAACCTCTTTTTGATCTCACCTGCCTCCAACCGGTCGCTCATCTGAAACCCAAAGATGGAGCACGCCTGCTGGTACGTCATGTACCCCTTGTCCCCGGCAATGGTGCCCTCAAACTTTTCGTACACCAGAAAGCGAAGTGTGCGCCGCATCTCTCAGCACTACGAACGCGCTCCAAGTGCGCTGAAGACAACCTACAAAACGGGAAGAGGAAAAAACACGAGAAACACAGCTTTCGGCGTAAACAGATGAGCCAAGAATGGAAATACAAAACAGAAAACACACATACACAAACAAAGATACACACGCAGCATATATATATATATATATATACGAAACCAAAGAAGGAGAAACAAGAAGAAGAAGTAAAACAAAA
>NW_021704121.1:54269-55566 GCF_003719485.1 Trypanosoma conorhini | reverse complement strand
GCCGCGTCGGTGCGTCGGGCGCCGTGTACATGGCGGGCGGTGCTTGGAAGTACCTGACAGCTGAGCTGCTGGAGCTCTCCGTGAAGGCGGCGAGCCAGCAGGCCAAGAAGCCGAAGCGCCTGACGCCCCGCACGGTGACGCTCGCCGTGCGCCACGACGACGACCTCGGCACGCTGCTGCGGAACGTGACCCTGTCGCGCGGTGGCGTGATGCCGAGCCTGAACAAGGCGCTGGCGAAGAAGCACAAGAGCGGCAAGAAGGCGAGGGCGACGCCCAGCGCTTAGAGGACCCCCAGGCTCCTGCCGCAGAGACGGCGCATCCCGCTAGATCCACCCGGGGAAGCGTCCTTGCCCAGCCACAGTGACCCACGTGTGGCCCCATAGAATAGTTTTCTTTTCCCGACTTCTCCCCTCGCCCCCGCCGCGGGACTGCGCAACGCTTTGCTCTCCGCCCCTGGCTGCGGCGTGGCGTGCTGGGCGCTGTGTCTGCGTCGCGCGCCGCATGTCTCCCTTTGTTCGCCCTTTGTTTTCCAAGATCGCGGTCGCAAGAAGCGGACAAGCCACTTTTCAACATACTTTTTTTTTTCTGCAGTCGAACGATGGCAACCCCGAAGCAGGTGGCGAAGAAGGCGTCGAAGAAGCGCGGCGGCAGCCGCTCTGCGAAGGCCGGCCTGATCTTCCCCGTGGGCCGCGTCGGCTCCCTGCTGCGCCGTGGCCAGTACGCCCGCCGCGTCGGTGCGTCGGGCGCCGTGTACATGGCGGCGGTGCTGGAGTACCTGACAGCTGAGCTGCTGGAGCTCTCCGTGAAGGCGGCGAGCCAGCAGGCCAAGAAGCCGAAGCGCCTGACGCCCCGCACGGTGACGCTCGCCGTGCGCCACGACGACGACCTCGGCACGCTGCTGCGGAACGTGACCCTGTCGCGCGGTGGCGTGATGCCGAGCCTGAACAAGGCGCTGGCGAAGAAGCACAAGAGCGGCAAGAAGGCGAGGGCGACGCCCAGCGCTTAGAGGACCCCCAGGCTCCTGCCGCAGAGACGGCGCATCCCGCTAGATCCACCCGGGGAAGCGTCCTTGCCCAGCCACAGTGACCCACGTGTGGCCCCATAGAATAGTTTTCTTTTCCCGACTTCTCCCCTCGCCCCCGCCGCGGGACTGCGCAACGCTTTGCTCTCCGCCCCTGGCTGCGGCGTGGCGTGCTGGGCGCTGTGTCTGCGTCGCGCGCCGCATGTCTCCCTTTGTTCGCCCTTTGTTTTCCAAGATCGCGGTCGCAAGAAGCGGACAAGCCACTTTTCAACATAC
>NW_021704121.1:5832-54244 GCF_003719485.1 Trypanosoma conorhini | reverse complement strand
AACTATACTTTTTTTTTTCTGCAGTCGAACGATGGCAACCCCGAAGCAGGTGGCGAAGAAGGCGTCGAAGAAGCGCGGCGGCAGCCGCTCTGCGAAGGCCGGCCTGATCTTCCCCGTGGGCCGCGTCGGCTCCCTGCTGCGCCGTGGCCAGTACGCCCGCCGCGTCGGTGCGTCGGGCGCCGTGTACATGGCGGCGGTGCTGGAGTACCTGACAGCTGAGCTGCTGGAGCTCTCCGTGAAGGCGGCGAGCCAGCAGGCCAAGAAGCCGAAGCGCCTGACGCCCCGCACGGTGACGCTCGCCGTGCGCCACGACGACGACCTCGGCACGCTGCTGCGGAACGTGACCCTGTCGCGCGGTGGCGTGATGCCGAGCCTGAACAAGGCGCTGGCGAAGAAGCACAAGAGCGGCAAGAAGGCGAGGGCGACGCCCAGCGCTTAGAGGACCCCCGACTTTTTACTGTGTGGGAAGCCAAGTTTATTTTTATTTTTTTTGTGGTTGTTGGGAGTTATGTTTTGCCTAGTTCTTTTTTTTAGTGTTTGAATTTTTTTTTGTGCATGTTACTTTTTGAATGTGTTTTTTTTGTTCTGTGTTCTTGAGTGTTTTTTGTTTACTTAATTTGTTTCTTTGGTCTGTCATAGAGGTGTGTCGTGCTTATTGGTTCTGTTAGTCGATGATTCCGGGAGCTATGCTGCCTTCTCAAGCGGAGGAGTATGGTTTTACTGCAGGCGCGTTGTCCCCGCTGTCGTATCTGCTGGATCAACTCGGGACGGTTGTGGTGATGCGAGAGGTGCTGCTGCTGGTGGTGCTGTTTGTCGGTGCTGCACTGCGTGTGCTGCTGCCTGAGGTTTTCGCGGCGGCAAAGGAGCGTTTTTGGCGTGGATCGTGCGTTTATGTGGAGCGGAGTGTTACGGTGCACCTCTCAACGCTTACGGTTGGTATGATTTCTAACCGTAATGCTCTGTTGCAGAATGCCATCTTTTATTTTCTCTACCATAACTTTTGGCGAACTTCGCTGCCGAAGTCGGTGTGGGAGGATAAGGTCTCGTTGCTGTTGTTGATTGATCCTTTGCGGAGTTCGTGGGAAGAGCGCTATGATTCTCCATTTCGCATGACTTTTTCTGATGACTGCGATGATGTTTTTCGCGAGGATGTGAACTGGCGTAGCCGCAAAGAGTTGGAGCGATACGTGTTGGTGCGGGTGCCGACGGATGGCTCGTGGGTCGCAGTCAGCGAGGACGGCGTTGAGTTGACGTATGATCGGAAGCGCGAGAACAAGGACGGTGTTGAGGGGGTGCGGCGCACCGTTCTCTTGCGAGCTTTAGGGGCCAGAGATGCGGACGAACGGGTTAGGCGCTTTTTGGATGCCGCGTTGGAGCACTACATTCGCATGCTGCCAACCGTCCTGAATGACGGGCGAGTTCTTCTGCAGCTCCAGCGGCCCTCAGCCGACGGGGACGGCGAGGATCAGATGTACTTCAAGCGGTTTCCCCTTTCCCAGCACAAAACGTTCGACACCCTTTTTTTTCCAGAGAAGCGACAAGTCTTGAAGGTCTTGGATGACTTTTTGGCGAGGAAGGGACGCTTTGCGACGGAGGGCTTCCCTGTGAAGCTTGGATTTCTGCTGTACGGTCCCCCCGGCACGGGCAAGACGTCGTTTGTGAAGGCGCTCGCTGCGTACACACGACGTCACTTGGTTTCTGTCAATTTGTCCTTTTTGGGGTCAAATCAGGAACTGTGCGACATCTTCCTCAGCCGTGAGTTTCGCTGCGTCGGGGAGTCCGAGCCCACGTACTTTGGCGCTGAGGACGTCGTCTTTCTCCTGGATGACGTGGACGCGTCGAGCCCGCTGGTGCGTTCACGTGTGCGGAAAAGATGTGTGCGGAAGTGTCGGGCAGCCACGCTGGAGGCCTCTGCCGATGCCGCGGCAACTGCCTCCGCCGACGCATCCGGCAACGATGGAGATAACGTCTTTGTTACCGTCGACCTCGACGACGAGGACAGCGCGGAGGACGGTAGGAGCAAAAGCACGGACGAAGTGAAAGAGGATCATGCTGGTGCTGGCTCAGCCTCTGGCCAGCACGCCCCTCTTGGTAACCGGCCGCTGCTTGAAGCGCTTGGTTCCCGCTCCCCCGCTGATTCCTCCTCCGCCGCCGCCTTGGGGAGTAGGTCTCTCGATAAAGAGAGGGCAGCCGAAAGTTCTTTGCTGAAGATGTTGCAGTCGACCGATGCGGCAAATCTCTCGGGTTTGCTCAATGTGCTTGATGGCGCCGTCGACACCCCTGGCCGCATTGTGGTCATGGTCACAAGCCACCCTGAGATGCTTGACCCGGCGCTGGTGAGACCTGGGCGTTTCAGCTTTAAACTGCGCCTCGACTACGTGCGGCTGCCCGCGTTGCTGGACATGCTGGGATTACACTTTGGGTCTACCCTTCTCGATGAGGGCGACGAAGTAGATGAGAAAACGACAGTAAGTTTGCTTGGGAGCGACACGTGTGTGAAGAAGCCGGTACCATTACCCAGGCTTAGTGACGTTGAGGCGGAACATGTGCGGCAGGTCATCACCATGCTTCAAGCGAAAAATAGCCATGGCGAGGGTGATTCGGTGGGACTTACTATCTCCCCCGCGGAGGTGGAGTCATTGTGTACACTGTCTACCACATTGGATGAATTTCTTGAGCTCTTAAAGTCGCGCTTCAACGGCGGTGAGAAGGGGACAAAAGAGTAGATGCTCTACTACGTGTTTGCCATTATTTCCAGGTTCCAACTTTTTAGTTTTAAGTTTTCTCATTCTTTATTGGGTATTTATTCCTCTTTCTCTTCCGATGCGACGTTGGGGGCTGGAATGGGCCTGTGTCAGTGGAAAGCGCCGTAACAAGGCCCCCAACCCCGCCGCACTACTCACATACATCCTCCGTTAATCGGTCTATTTGAGTTTCTAATCATCTATCAAATTTTTTTGCGCTGTGTTTGGTGCGATGCGAAGGAACCCCACATGGCCGCAACACGCCGGATATCGACCGCTGCTATTGCGACAACAGGACTGTTGTTTGGCGGCGGTGGCCTTGTTGCATATGCGTGGTGGCGTCAATCCGCGTATGCCACCGATAGTTATGGGCAACACCATAGTTTCAGGGCCCTGGCCCCAACGGATCCACGCGCCCGGTTCCACTACTATGCGGCGCGCAATGCGGACGGCAGCGAGGTCTTGGATCCCGCCGGCCTTATCGCGTGTTTGTGCCTGCTTGATGAGGAGAGCAGGCAGTCGCTTGCCAGCGAGGGGCAGGACCACCTCCCACCCCATGTCCGTCAACGTCTAGAGCACGTGTTTCATCTCGTCGACGTTGACAACGATAGTAGCTTCTCGTACGATGAATTTTGCATTCTCCTCACTCTGCTCTCGACGCGTCGCCATCACCTGGAGCTGGCCTTTGGGGTCTTTGACAGGGACGAGGATGGGCGTCTTTCGAGGCGTGAATTCCGGCACTTGCTGAATGCGTTGATGGTAGACCCCGCGGTGCATGTGATTAAACGGCGACACTCCCCAAATCAGCAAAGGCCGACGACAGACCTTAGCTCTGGGGTCTCGTTTGCTCCCATCGCAGCCGGCTCAGAGGCCTCAAGGCAAAGAAAGAGCGGCGCGTCGACAGTCACAGGGGATGCGTTGTTAACATCCCCACTGGCCGAACACTTCTTTGGAGTGCACGGCGAGAATGGCATCTCGCTTGACGAGTTTTGGTTACTGCTGCGTGAGCTCCGGCGGGAGGTGTGGGCGGTGGAGTTTGGCCTGCGCGATCCAAGGAACACCGGTCAAATCA
Organism: Trypanosoma conorhini; assembly: GCF_003719485.1. Taxonomy (NCBI): domain Eukaryota; phylum Euglenozoa; class Kinetoplastea; order Trypanosomatida; family Trypanosomatidae; genus Trypanosoma; species Trypanosoma conorhini. Next base: position 50,428 of record NW_021704121.1, on the reverse strand, counting down.
CCCTGCAGGACCTTCGACGCATTATTTTCCGCGGTGGCGTTACGGAAAGGCGCAGAAGTACCGTTGATGGCGTTTCCGACGCACAGGAGGAGCTGCTGGAGGAGAGGACGGGGATAAGCCCGGAGAAGGAATTCATCTCCTGGGGCTTTTACCTTAAGCTGCTTGACGTTCTCTGCGAGTGCGACGCGGTTGCCCATGCGATGAATCTTGCCCTAAGGGCAAAGCTCCCGGGCGCCATAGCCACGCGTCTCGAGCAGCAGCAGCAGCCGCCGCCGCCGCCGCCAGAGTTCAAAAAGCGAAGGGCGAACTCCTCTCTTCAAGGCAATGGTGAGTGTGAACTGGATGGTGCGGAGCTTTATCGCGTGCTGGAGGCGTGTAAAGGGCTTTCGCACCTCACACGAGAGGATGCAGATAGGCTGGTGCGGATTTTTTATTTGGATAGATCGGGGAAGTTGTCACCTGCCGAGTTTGCGCAGGCGTGTGAGCTTCGCACCACCTTCTTCACGTCACGGCAACCAAGATTTGCTGAACCCCGACGGAACGCTGTGCAGCAGTTCATTTTTTGTATGCAGCAGCTGGAGTAGTCGAACGCAACTGCGAGGGTTGCTCTTTCTAGGTTAGCGCCATAATCTTCTGTCGTTTTTTTTATGCTGCTGACTCACTCCGCCCTCCGCCACAGTCTTTTCTTTTTTTTCATTGTTGTGTCTCTTTCTGTGTGTGAATGCGTGGGTGGGTGTTTGCTTCGGATGCCAACTAGGGAAGGGGAGAGGGAACGGAGGTTTGCGGCGTGTGACCGCGAACTCTTATGTGCAGTTCTTTTTCCTTTTCCCTATTCCTGGTCGCGTGCAGGCTTCTTCTGCTTTCTCTTTTCTTGTTCACCAGACCCGCGCACCCACACATACGCAATTGTACCGAATCTTCCGGACGCTCCCACCGCAGCGCTTCACCCGCGATCAGGCGTAGGAAAACCGAGTTAATTTATTCAGAAAAAAAAATGTCTACAGTTGATGGGGGAACTGATGATTTGGCGAGAGGGCTTCCTGGCTTTCCGCTCTATGAGTATCAAAAGGAGTTGTACTTCAAGGTGGTTGCCAAAGATAGCATCATCTTCCTCCCACGGGGGGTGGAAAAACGGTGGTTGCTGCCGCAGTGGCCTTGGCGAAGATCACTGAATTTCCCGGCAAGAAGGTGGTGTTTGTTGTGCATCGCGTCCCGTTGGTGGCGCAGCAGGCCAACGTCTTGCGACGTGTGATGGGCGAAGGGATTGGAGTAGAGACCGTCAGCGGCCCAAAGAAATCTGTGAAGGACTGGAGTCAGTTTGTGAATAGGCCTTCCCAGGCACTGGTTATTATCGATAGCGTCTTTTATAGTTGGGTTATGGAGTCTCCCTGGGCGCTTGCCGAAGAGATCAGTCTGGTCATCTTTGATGAGGTGCATAACGCACTGGGAGGCTTCCCGCGAAAGCTTGTGGAGATGACCCACAAGGTGAGAACTCTCAATGGTGTGCCAGGCCCAGCTGAGGGCAGCTTTGCGGCAGCGCCGCACCCGCAGATTCTGGGTCTCACCGCATCCCCTGTACTACATTTCACACACTATGGGACTCTTGTTGAATTGCTCGAAATTACTCAGTGCGAGCTCGTCTCTGTAACAGCGAACTTACATGACTTGCGAGAAAAGGTCCCTATTCCCACGACAGTTGCGATGGAGTACAACCTTTCCCCTGCGGAGGCCGCGTTTGAGTTGTACCTTCGCAATATGGCCAATGAAATACACGAACGTAACGAAGTCGCAAACCACTCGCTTCTTAAGAAATTACGCAAATCTTATATGGCGACGCCGGCATACCTAAATAAATGCGAACAACTGCGAGCTGCTGCCTTACAAGGGCTAAATGGAAGGCATGATTTGTTTGCCTTTGCCGTGGCTTCATTCCTCCTACAAGTCTCAAAAGCTCTCATGGCATTGGAAGAAGAATCGCTGGAACAGGCGTACAACTTGGTAGTGCATAAAAGCGTGTTTGATTGCCTGCGCAAAGACCGATACGGCGCGGCCCTGCTTCTGCCGTTTCTCGAAGGTGTAATTGCGGTGATGCGACACATCAGGGAGCGCTACCCGGCCTATGCTTTGAGGCTGGGTGCTGAAGGTGCGCCTACAAATTCCCTTACTTTCTCGTCCAAGTTATTGTTTCTTATGCAGTTACTGAAGTGGTTTGCTGACTGTGTAGTTTCCGCGAAAGTGGCTTTCCGTGGGATCGTTTTTTGTGACACACGCGCTTCCGCGTATCGCATCCTCGGCGAAATTAAAAAAACGCACTTCAATGATATATACAAACCGAGCGCTTTTGTTGGTAAGGGGAATGCCCTCTTGAACGATGAAGACGTGCATATGACCGATGCAGCACAGAGGAGGGTGCTGCAGGAGTTCAGAGAAGGCGCGACAAGGCTTCTCTTGGCAACTTCGGTAGCTGAAGAGGGACTGGATATTTCCAGTTGCAATGTTGTTATACGGTACGATTCCTGTATGACGCTCCGCGGTTTTATTCAAAGTCGCGGTCGTGCAAGGTTACGCAACTCCATTTTTATCGTTATGGAAAATATGCGGCGGAAGTGGAAGGTCGCGAAAGTTGCCGCTAAGGCACTGGCGATACAGGAGGAGCTCGTGAGCAAGGCCATTATGGAGCAAAGGAAAAGGCTCACGGTGAAGCAGCATTTTTGGGAAGCTGACCCACGATGGTGGCTGCAACAGTTGGCGAAGCAGCCCTGGGCCATTGTTTGGCAGAAGGAGACAAAAAATGTCTCTAGTGGCGTAGTGGGTCCCTGGATATGTGAGATGGTTGCTCTTATTGTGGAACAAAGGGGGACTCCGCGGGAGGGGTCGAAGAAATACGAGGCAGTTGGAACTGGATCGCTTTGGAATGCACGGAGAAAGGCGGAGGCGGCTTTATGCGATGCTTTGGGCGAAGCGGGCTGTTTTTCGTTTGCTCCAGAGATTCTTGCGGGCCCAAGCCAGAAGCTGCTGAAGTTTTTGTCGCGTGATCTCTGCGTCTGCCAAGCCTCCACTCTTTCTTTGGAGGAATTGCGGCGTCTTTACGCCCCAGGAGCCAAGGAAGTAAATGTCTACAACAAGTTTGAGTGGCATCCACACACACCCTCGGATTTCCTCTTGGACGAGATTAGGCGTCGGCGGCTGCCGAAACCCGAGATCAGCGCGGAACACGACGGCAAACCCGGCACCGTTTGCCTAAGGCTTTCTCGACGGACGCTCACGGGTGAGATTGAATCAAAAGAGATCGTTGAGACAGGAGATGAACCACTGGAGGCCGCGTCGCTGAAGGCGCTTCGCTTTTTGGGCGTTGTATTCCTCACAGGTGTGCCATGCGACATGACGCAACTCCTCGAGGCGTCGGCCATGCAGCACGGAGGCGCTAGCGGCAATGCAGCTTGAGTCTGCAAAGGGAAAACCTTTATCAAGGACTAGGAGAGGAGGTATGGGTAAAAGCCGTAATTCTTTTTGCAGGAGTGGGGACGCTGTTGGGGGCACCATCGTCCTTGTCAGCCCCCATCCTACTTTTTTTTTTGTTTCCGCTACCAACATCGCAGCGGCATTGAGGAAGGAAAAGAAGGGTAAGGAAAGTGAACATGCACGCACAACTTTATTTGTGTTTTGGTGCCAGTGATGAGTAGATGCGTAAAGCGACTTTTTGTTTGTTTGCGATAGGGCAATAAAACACACACACACACACACGCACGACAAAAAAGGGGGAAGAGGGATGAAGAAAGAAAAGAGTAGGCGAGATAACGAAAATGGACCTGGGGGAATGATGGGGAGAGGGAGAGGAGTTTGCGTTTATGCTGCTTTGATGACTACGTTACTTATTGCTTTTGGTAGAAACCTATCTGCATGAGGGGAGGCTTCTTTATTCCTCACTCGCGCTTAGCTTTGGTTGCTTTCCCTCCGCCTTCTTCTTGCTTCTGTGCGACTGTGTGTGGGGGAGGAGGTGGGGGGCGTGTGGTGCAACGCTTGCTCCTCGGGATGACTTGAAAGTTGCGTTGGGGCCACGGAGAGAAAGAAACCCATGATTTATTGCCGTGACGGCGACGATGCCTCAAGTCGTGGCTTCCTGTTGGCGCGCCAGATGGAGTGTGAAGTGGCGAGGAGGTGTAACCAAGCGCGTGCATGCGTGCTTGGAGGCTTCTGGTTTAATTTATGTGGCCTGGTTTTTTTAGTACTGCTGCTTGCATTTATTTAGTTGCTTTTTCTTTTTGTTTATTTTTGCGCTAAATAGTGTGGAGTGTGACTAACAACAAGTTTGCCGTGGTGCGCGCGGCGGGGAGCCGACAAACGAGGTCTGCACCGAGTTGCACTGCACCTCTGCAACCGTCAGTGTGTGTGCGTGTGTTGCATGTCCTCCTCACCGTCTCTGCCGCTCTCTGTCTCTCCGCTCTCGTCGCCGGCGCTGCGGCGCATCCCACGCCCGAGAAGGAAGAGGAGGACGGGGGTGGGATAGGTGTGTGCGTGTGTGTGTGTGTGGTGCCGTGTAGTGTAAATAAGAAAAAAGGCAGCACGCGGGCGGCGTGGCGTCACGACCACCCGGCCGAAGCAACGGAGAAAGAAGCAACAACAGCAACAACAGCGCATAGAAGTTGAACCCAAAGTTTTTTTATTTTTATTTTTCTCTCGCTGCACCCCACCGCCGCATACGTTTTGTGTGTCTGTTTTGTGTGTGGTGTTGGGGGGCCACAGGAACGTCGGCGCGGGTGCCTTGACACGGTAGTCGCCTCTATGCGGCAAACGCAGCCGCCGGCCGGGAGCGTCAGTCTCGCGGCCGCCAGTGACAGTCCCGGCGGCGGCAACAAGAGCAGCACGCTCCTCGAGGAGCGTTTTCCCGCCCTCATTGGGCCGACGGTGCCGTGGAAGTACCGCCAGCCGCGCCTCTTGGGCCGTGGCGCCTGGAGTACCGTCTGGACCCTCATCGACAACGCCACAAATGAAACTGTCGTGGGTAAGCTCTCTAATCTGGCGCTCATGTCGGAGCAGAATAAAAATTTTGCTCGCGCCGAGGCTGTGAACATCTTGAGTTGCGACCACCCAAACATCATTCGTCTCCTGGAATCATACGAGCAGGAAGGGAGCTTGCTGCACGTATTAGAATACGCTGACGGGGGGGATTTGATGGCGCAAGTGGAGGTTCGCGCGAGTCGTTCGTGTCGGGTAGAATACGGTATCACCTTTGCACCCCGCAAAGGCGTCACAGAGGCCGCACCGTTGTATTACAAGGAGAAGGAGGTCCTTATCATCATGGCGCAAATCTGTCTTGCCGTGAAGTACATTCATGCGAAGAAGATCATGCATCGTGATATTAAAACGTCCAATGTTTTACTTCAAAAAAACGGGCTTATTAAATTAGGTGACTTCGGTTTGTCGCAACAGTATAACCAAAGCCTCTCTTCTGATGTGGAGAAAACGTTCTGCGGGACACCCTACTACCTTTCTCCGGAGCTCTGGCGCCGAGAAAGCTACAGCTACAAGGCGGATATCTGGTCCATGGGCGTCCTGTTTTACGAACTGATGGCACTGCGAAAACCGTTTATCAGCAACGACATGCAGGAGCTGATGCAGCGAGTGCTGACAGAGGGCAGCTATGACCCGCTGTCAAGAGAGAGGTACAGTCAGGGGTTGTGCGATCTTTGCTGCGCCATGCTGCACGTCAACCCACACGAGCGACCGAACATCATGGAGGTTATTGAGACGCCCATCATGCTGAATGGGGGCTTGGAGTACCTGAAAAAGAACCTGCTGAGGCTGCGTGACATTGAGGACGCAGTGCGAAGTCGCCTGTTGTGGGAGGTGGAGTCCGTGCAGCATATGTGTCGTATTGGCCGCTCGTTGTCTGCGACGAGGAGCATCAGCGCGGAACGGAAGGAGACGCAGCCCTCGAAAGACGACGAAGACGGCGCCGCGGCCGGACCCGGCGTTGCGTAGATGTCTGCCGCGGGCGCAACGGGGGGACGCCGATGACGTGTGACTGTGGGGCTGCGGCACGCGACTGGCGGAAGCAGAGGATGGAGGAGGACGAGGGCGACGCCGCCGAGGAGGCGAGGTTCCCCCACCCACCCCTCTCACGGAGAGAAACGCCCATCCATCAATGAGTCAAATAATAACGCACACCCACACACAAAAAAAAAGAAGACGACAAAGTAAAGAAACGTGTGAGACCGCATGGAATTTTTCGTGGAGCACATGGAACACCGCCCAGCAGGAGACGCACGCGCGGGGGGAGAGTGAGCCACAGCAACGTCTAAAAGCAAGCAACTTCAGCAGCAGGAGAAACATCATTGGGGGAGACATCTCGCCCCGCCTTCTTCCCTTCCGATTGTGTCAGGCGTGCGTCTGGCCGCTGCTTACTTGTATCCTTTCCGGCCGCTCCCATTGCTCTTCTGCGCACACACGTATGGGGGCGTGTCGAGAATATCTTTATCTAAGTCAGAGTGTGTGTGTGCGGAAGAATTTGTTTTTTTTTTGTTTGTTTGCGGTAGAAGCGTTTTCCACATTTTTTTTTGTTATTTAAATTTCCCTCTGTGCCTGTGAGCATGCATGCGAGTGCCTGGCTACGAAAACTTTGGCCGCGTTGCTGTTTCTGCCTCGCTTTTATTTGTTTTTTTTTGTTCTTTTCTGTAGTCGCGGTGCTCCTTAAGCGATACTTTGGTGCTTGCGTACGTGATGGGAGGTGTGGGTCTGTGCGGTGGTGCGGTCGTGCAGGTTGGGGGCACAGGCACCGCTGCCGGATCGACTTCCCAACGCACGCGCGTTGACGCATGCGCGGGATGCAAGGGGCTAACTCCGACTTTCTATCTATCTATATCTCCCTCCCGTCTCTACGCGTCTGCGTGGGCGCTGTCGCCTGACATTTCTCTCCACCACTCTGTTCTTGCCTTTTTCCGGGGCAGGTGGCGCGTTTTAGGTGGCGCGGTGAAAGCTGTTACACCCTGCAAGGGTGAAGCAGTAGGGGGCCGTTAATAATATTGAAGGCAAGCAAGGAAGTGAAACACATACAAGGCACACCTGTATATATATACATATACATATACGTATACAGCAGGTGGTGGTGGGTGGGTGGGGGGTGCGAGGACACAGAGGAGAAGATATAGATTGGTGCTCATTTTGTGTTCCGCGAGCGCATTTCTGCGTGCGTTCGTTGCGCCGTCGAGGTCATTGATTGCCTGAGGAAGCGGGTAAGCACATCGACCGGGGCTGCGGCGCCCGTACAATTGCCTTGAGAGGACGGGGGCGGGGCGGTGGCAATAGTTTCTGAATGGCGTCCGAGACATCGGCGGTGTTTGTGACGGTGCGTGTGCGGCCGCTCAACGCACGCGAGTCGCCGCTTGAATGTGCGGTGACCGTCCTCGACGACCACACCGTCACCCTGATAGACCTTGCTAACACAGCGATGAGCGCCAGTAGCAGCATCAGCGGCCAGCAGCACGTCTTTACGTTTGACAAGATCTTCTGGAGCGTGCCGCCGGATGTGTTGCCTTACGACCCTTCATCGGCGACCCCGGCAACTTCCTCGCCACGTTTGTCGCTTGCAGAGGGCATGTCACAACCTCTTCTCTCCCGCAGTGCATCTCTTGTGTCGGGTGGCCATTTGCCATGCACCAGGAGCAACAGTCTTGTTAGTAATTTTCCAGATACGTCCTCTGTTACCACGTTGCGGGTGCCCTTTAGCGGTTTGCCGTGCTTCGCCCGTGTGCCGGAGTACGATGACCAGGCATCCGTCTACGCATTCATTGGCCCGCGTTTGTACGAGGCGGTCATGACCGGGTACAATGCATGCCTCTTTGCATATGGGCAGACAGGCAGTGGGAAGACGCACAGTTTGCTTGGGCCACCCGAGGATCACGTGCTGCGTTCCGAGGAGCGCGGCATTATTCCACGCCTCTGCGAGGACATTTTCGAGTTGATGCGAAAGGAGCGCGAGGAAGATGAATCCGTCACGTATAATGTGGAGTGCTGTTTTTTAGAAATTTACTGTGAACGGGTCCGCGATTTACTGTTCCACAGCAATGGCGGGGGCAACGCTGGTTTGCGTAGAGAGTCATCAACCTCTCAAGGCGGTGCAGGGGTCGGCCACTTGCAGCCGCCGTTACGTGTCCGGCAGCACCCGGCACGTGGACCGTACGTGGAGGGCCTCTCACTTGTGAAGGTTCGCGATGCGGCTAGTGTCATGCGACAGCTTCTGACCGGTCTGCGTGAGCGCGCGACGTCATCGACGAAAATGAACGAGTACAGCAGTCGCAGTCACGCTATCCTGCAGCTGCACATCACACGTGTGACAGTATTGCGGGAGGAAGCCGCGGTGGTGACAAAGACGCGGGTCTGCAAAGTCAGCATGGTTGACCTCGCCGGGAGTGAGCGGGTCACGCAGTCTGGTGCCACAGGTGATCGGTTCGAGGAGGCCCGCAATATTAACTTGTCTCTCACCACGCTTGGGCGGGTTATTCTGCAGCTATCTGAAAAGCAATCCGGAAAGCATGTCATTCCCGCGTACCGCGACAGCGTGCTCACCTGGCTGCTCTCCGACAGCTTGGGTGGCAACAGTAAAACGATGATGCTCGCCACCATCGCGCCCTCAGCCTACTGCTACCAGCAGTCCCTCAACACACTTCGCTTTGCGGGGGTGACAAAGAAGGTGATCAACGTCGCCACCGTCAACGAGGACCTCCACTTCCAGAAGCTGATTGCGGCACTGCGGCAGCAAATTGTGAAGTTGACGTTCCAGCTGGAAGAGGGGAAGGCGGCGGAAGTCCACCACGAGGAGATTCAAGCGATGCGTCGCGAAAGGGATGAGCTTGAGTCCCAGTTGGTCTCCATGCGGACGACAATGTCGAAGATGGTGCCAGTAACTGAGCTGGCGGCGCTTGAGCGACGCGTTGCAGATCTTGACGAGGCCAACGTGCAGCTCCGCAAGGAGAAGAATCAGCTGCAGCGACAACTTATTTCATCCACGACGGCGCTTCGCGAAGAGTTGGCCCAGCAACGTGGGGAAATTATGAGCCTGCACGAGGCGCTACTGCAGAAAGGTGGTGAGCTGGAAGAGTGGAAAAGGCGCCACCGCGAGGATTCTGTGAGGGCTGGGATGCCGCCCCCAAAACTGCAACAGCAGGCACAGCCGCAGCCGCAGCCGTCGCAATATGTAGCGAGTGCCTCCTCTGCTGATGCGAAAGCGGGGCCGGACTCGAAGCGTTCATCGCCCCCAGCTTGGCAGCAGGGCGTTGGTCATAACGGCCTGGAGTCACCACCGCCGCTTGTGGTTGCGGAGCGGTCAAGCCGCCGCGAGGAGGCGTTGGAGCGTCGCGTTGGTGTGCTCACGAGGGAGGTGAAGGCCGAGCGTCAGCGCGCTGAGGAGGCAGAGCGGGCGCGGAAGAGTTTACATGCAAAAATCAGGACGCTGCAGCAGGAGCTGGACGCCGCGGCAGATGCGTTGAACGAGACGCAGCGGCGCCTCGCGGAGAAGGCGCACTCACTTGATGTGACGCAGTCCGACTTGGCCGCAACGCGGACGATGCTGCGTGTGGAGCGCAGCGCCAAGTCGACAGCGGAGCGGGAGAGCGAACTCGTCGCTCAGCTGGAGCAGACCCGCGCCGAGTACTTCAACGAAAAAAGAACCACCGTCGACCTGCTGACGCGTGTGTCGAATGTTGAACAGCGCAACTTGAAGCTGAAAAAAGAAGTGACGGCAAAGGCAAGGGACATTCATGAGCTCGAACAACTTCTTCTTGAGGAGACGGAGACGTCCGAGCGGTACTACCTCCGGCTGCGCTACTATCGTGACGTCTTCGGTATGTCAATGTCGCATTGGCGCAGGTCTGTCGCCGCGCATGCAAAACAGGTCGTCACACTCCGCGGCGATGTGGAGCGTGGTGGGGATAGGCGCTGTGACGCTGGTAGCCGCGTCGCTGTTGCGGGCATTGCGTGGGAAGAGGCGGCATGTGAGTGCGCACGCAGTGAGGCGTATAGCCGTGCTCTGCTTGAGCAGGAGTGCCTCAACGCCACGTTAGAGCTGCTTGGTCAAAAAACCCTCCTGTATGAGCTCATCATTGGGGCAACAAACAGTGAGCTTCTCACGCTGCGTGCGGTGTCCGCGGAGGCAGACGAAGAGCCACAGCGACTACGGCGCAAAGTAGAGTCGTTGGAGTCGATCATTGAGAAGGCGGCCGAGGAGAGGCTCGAGTGGCAGGCAACACTCCAAACCAGCGAGAGCGCGCGCAAGCGCCTCTCGCGGCAGCTGGAGGACCTGACAGACCAGGTGGAGCAGCTGCAGCAGAGTAACAATGCGCTTATTGAGAAGCTTGTAGAGGCCCAGTCGTCAGATGGGTTTCACACACGCGGCGTGCCTAGCAGCGACGGCGACCTGACGCCTAGAGGAGAAGAGGAAGGGCAAGAAGCAGAGGAACTGGAAACGCAACCCGTGCCAACAAAGCAACCACAGCGGCTGCTGCGGTTGAAGCAGCGTCTAGAGAGGCAGGTGACCCAGTATCAAGAGGAGTTGGGACTGCTGCATGCGCAGCTGGAGAAGGAGCGAAACGACAGAGTGGAGAGAACCCGATCCATGCAGCGCGAGAAGGAGGGTTTTACGCAGGAGTTAAGGCGCGTGCGGAGTGAGTGCAATGCGTCCATAAAGGAAAGCAGGCAGATTGTGAAGGACTACGAGACACGTGTAAATGAATTACAGGAGTTGATTACTACACTGCGCGCGGCGCTTGAGGAAGAATGTAACAATGCCGACAGAGCGAGGGATGGGATGGTGCGAGCGGAACTATCGAAGCGGGAAACGATGGAAGAGCTGCGACGCGTGACCGCCTCGCGGGATGCGCTTGAGATGAGCCGCGATGACGCCGAGCGACGCTTTAATGAATTACATGCGCATGTGCAGGAGCTACAGATGGCCTATTACGAATTGGAGAGGCAACTCGCCGGGATGACGCTTCCCACCGCGGATGTCTACCTTACCATCGACCGCGGGGCTGACGGTAGTGGCGACGGCGAGGACAGCTGGATGCAGAAGGCGCAGCGCGAGAAGGCGGTGCTGGAGCGACAGAAGCAGAGTGTGCAGCGCCTAAATCAGGAGCTGCTGGCGACGGTGCGACAACGCAACGAGTCCCTGCGGGCGGTGCTCCGGCAAATCACGAAGATGCAGCGCGGCGGTGTCTCGCCGGAGATGGAAGACATGCCAGGCGCAACGGACAACAGTCCGCTTTCGGAGCAGTTTAAGTTCCAGTAGCCGCAGCCCTCTGGATTCCACTTCCTGCCTGACTGCTTGCCTGCTTGCCTGCCACTGTGGAGACAATACAATAGAGCTGTGTGTGCGTGTGTGTGTGGGCCCTCACCCCACCTCTCTCTTACACACACACGAAGACGCATGTGATTTAGAAGGCATGATGTGAAGAGCCGAAGCTTCATTTCTTTTTCGCTGGTTTGTGTGCAAGAGAGAAAGAAAAATAAGGAAAATAAACGTATACTTTTCGTGGAATTCGCTTCACAGGTGCGTACAAACTATACACACTGAGAGAGAGAGAGAGAGAGACGTTTTGCAACAATAGGTGAAGACACCCACCGCGCGTTAGCCGCCACACCCACATGAAAAAAAAAATACCGCATTTCTACTGCTTTTGTTGTACTTTTATGTACGCGTGTGTGTGTGTGCGTCTGCGTTTATTCCCTATTCAGTTCTATATGCTGTGTTGTTCACTTTTTTTTTTGCAGCCTAAAAAAAAACAACACACACACATCTTTTGAGAAGAAGGGCATTTTTGCGGGTTTCTGCACTCTGTGACGGGCTTATGAGCGGCATGCGCCGCGTGTAATTTACTTTTTCTTCCACTTCTCCCCACTCCCCCATTATTTCTCTGCAGGTCGCTGCCTCATGCGACCGGGGGAGTTGGCTGCATGAAATGTTGCGTGAATTAGCTTATTGTTTATTTGCGTGTTTCTGCCATGCATGTACTTGTGAAATGCGAGCAGTTGAAAACAAAAACGAATCAGGACGAAGCGAAACAAAGATACATCTTCGATCCCTTTCGCCCACCATTTTCTCTTTCTGTGTTTTTGTGTATCTCTTTTTTGCTTTTTATTGCTGCGTGTGTATGTGTGTTTTCGTTGCTTCCCTCTTTGCTTCCTTGTGTTCTTGCCACGCGTGCCTGACTTCACCTACATGCGGATATCATTTCCGCAGGCAGTAGTTAGTTGTTTAGTCAGCTGCATGCCACTTCTTGCGTGTGATTGTACGCTTTGGTGATTCAGCTTGCGAATGTTTTTCCTGCGTAGCGTCCTGCTTATTGCGCTCGATGTGGTAAAGGGGCCGTACTTGCACTGCCATGCCCCAATGGATCCAGTTGTGCGGGCCACACATGCGGCCGCGCCACATGCACACGCCACCCACGCGCGCAGCAGCAGCAGAAACAGCGGCAAGGAGGAGGACAACGGGGGCTGCCAGAATGCTTCAGGCAGTCATGGCCACACGGCGCATGAAAACAGTTGTAATTGCGATCCGTCGTCATACGCAGCGGCCTCTGGCGATAGACTTGCGGCATTTAGGGATGTGTTTGTGCCAAGGTCAGAGTTCTGCCGTCGCGTCATGTACCTTATGGAGGCTGAGACTGGTCTCTTATACCTCTTCTACCCTGAGGAGATCGCAGGACTGCACTACCAGCGTAAGACTCTGCGTTACACGTTGTGTTTTGTCTTTGGTGTAAACGTGGGGCTTGTCACGCCAAGCGCGAGTCTGACGGAGCGCCTTATACAACCGTACAGTGTTGTGCTGACCGGCATCATGGAGGAGCTGCGCAAGGCGGAGCTGGCACATGGGTACATGTCCACGGGTTTTCTGCGTTCCTCGTCTCGTTCGGCCTCGTTTGCGTCGCCACTTTGTGCGCCACGCGAGACGGAATCAACAACGACGACAACGATGGTGGATGACTCTGCGGCTCAGCTTGCACGGGTGGACGCGGCTGTCGCCGTTGGTGGTGATGGTAGCGTGGACAGCACCTCGGAATCTGCAACGACGCTGGCTGCCTCGCAACCTCTTCCTCATCCCGCTGCTCCTTCCGTGACTGCGACGGGAGTTGCTTCTGCCGCTGCCGCCGCGCAGACGACTCCGTTGTCGGCGACGAGTGATGAGTTCTCCCACCCAGCTGGCAAGAGCGTGGCTCGGGTGAATGTGTTTTTGACGCCCCTGCAGGACCCGGCACTGTTGCAGTGGACGCCGCTGGAGGAGATGATCGCGACCCTCTACGCCTGCCTAAGCCGCGAGGGGCGACAGGAGGCGCTGAAAATAACGCGCGCCCCCAGAACAACGGAGGCGCCGGAGGTAAATGCAGACTGGTCGCAATTGACGACTAGAAAGGAGGAGGAGGAGGAGGAAGAATTGCTTTTACCATTGCAGGAGCGCACTGTTTCCATACGACTCTCACAGACGCATTCTTATCACTTTCGTCGCGTGACCCAGCCGTATGTGTTGCGGCATCATACACTTGATGAGGTGCCTATTCCCATTACGGGCTACACGGCGGAGGTGTTTGAGTGGGCGGACCTGACTATTCAAGATGTCTTCAAGGCAGTAGATGGGCACCGCACCATTGCCAACATTGTGCAGCTCCTCGCCACGGGACATGAGTCCTTTGAGGAGGAGGCGGAGAGGGAATCCCATATGCTGTCGCCGCTAAGCAACTCGCGCCCGACGGGGTTGCCCTTTCACGCGTTGACGTGCACCCGCTCGCTTGCTGCCAAAAGTGCGGCAGGAGGCTTCGTCGCGAGCCCGTCTTTGCGTAGCCCAAACCTCCTGCCGCAGACGACGGCGGGTAATCTCTCGTCCCCCCGCGGTACCGACACGCGGGTACTCTCTCCGCTATCTTGTGGCTCACGCCCCGGCATGAGTCCCTTCTTGATGGCCTCAACGTGGCAAGTTCTGCCGGCCTCGCTTCGTGTACCCCAAGAACGATCTGCGGAGGGTGCGGAGGGTGCGGCGACGTGCAGCCATGAGTCGGGGCAGCCTCGGTGGGTTGAGTTGGAGCTCATGGTACTGGAGGCACTGCAGCACCTTGAGGTCCACAACTACGTGCGTATTGTGCGCCGGTGCCAGCTTGAAAGCACATACAATACAACTAGAGCCTTTGCGCTGATGATGAGCGATCGTCACCATGCATCACGGCGCATTATTGGCCAACGCATGCTGCTCGTGGAGGAAGAGTTTTATCGCCTCCGAAAGAGGCAACAGACTGCACAGCAAGAGAGACAGCAACTGCACAAAAGACGACTGCAGGAATTAAAGGGTGGAGTGCGTACCGGATCTGGTGATTCTCCCGGTGACACCTACACTTTGACGTTACCAGCTGTATTATTGTCCAAAGCCGCGCTTGACTGGCAAGAGAAGAAGAACGACGAGGCTGCAAAAGACGAGAATGAGAAACGAGAGCTAAAACCACAGGAAGCAGAAGCAGAGGGGCATGCAGGGGGGGATGTTGCACTGGCTTCCGTTGCAACCGTAGAGCAACCCGCGCATACTTCGCCTCTGTCATGGACGGTGCCCACAACACATGACGTGGTGAAGGCTCCGTCGAGCGACTTGGAAGGGGCGGCATCCAGTGGCGCAGCATACAGTGAGTCGAATATAAATGCTGCCGCCGCAGCTTCGCTCTGTGCCCTCGGCAAATTCACGAATAACACGGTGGCCAATGTTCAGTGGGAGATGCGCCGCATTCCTGGGTGGTCCACAGCCTTTGCGGGCTGGGAGGAGATGTGCTGTAAGGCGCTGGTGGAGATCGCGTTGCTCAATGACTGGCTGGTGGAGGTCGGAGGGAAGCCAGCGTACTGTTCTTAACCGCCGTCATCGAGGGAAGGCGAAGATACCAAGCGAATTACGTGAGGGAAAATGGAGACGGCGTGGAGCCCCATGTGGCGAAGGCACACAGAAGGCAGTGCGCTGCAGCCAGCTTCCAAAGCCGTCGCTGAGAGCAGCAACGAATGATAATAACAATAATAATAATAATGCGGGTGCGCATAACATCCAGGCGCGTAAGCAATGAGAGGTGCGAAGTTAAAACGATGAAGAACGTGCCGTTTGGGACCACTGACTGGTGCGAAGAGAAGGCGGCGGCGGCGGCGGTAGTGCATGTGTTCGCACCGGCGTTAAAAACTTCGATGATGACCCACTGTGTGCACAACGCCCTTTCTGTGGCTCTCTCTGCGTGTGCCCTGTTATTACTATTATTATTATTATTATCGTATCAGCGGCGTCACGGCAATGGGCAGTGGAAATGAAAGAGGCTGATACTTCCTGGAAGCGGGGAAGGATGGCCTTAACAGGCGTGTCCCGCCCAGCCGCAGCAGTGGTGAGGTTGTATAAAGCTCCGGCCAAGCGCTTCGTTACTGCAAGGGAAAGCTGGCAGGCGGGGATTCTTCGTTCTTTATTTTCGTCTTCTGACAAGGTTATTGACTCTTTCTCTCTTTCACCAGACATGGGCCATTCTGTTTCTTTATCCATGCAAATGTGTCTGAGTGTTGTGTTGGCTACTGGCTCGGTGTGTTTTCGTTTTGTCTTTGCGTTTCTGTTGCTTCTCCCAGTGACCCTCCACACCCGTCGCATCCTGACGGCAGTCCGGCGTACAGCGTTGGACGGCTTCCGCAATGACGCGATGCCAGCTCCCCCTCCTCCCAGTTGTTGTGAGAATGCTTTTTTTTTTTGCTTTTGCTTTCTTATGCGGACTTTCGTTCTGTCCGCGTGTTTTGTTGGAAACGCCTACAACCCTAACACACATGCATGCACGCACATACGTCAATACAGTAAAAGTGGTCCTTATTACCGTTGCATTATTATCTTTTTTTTCTGTGTTTACTTCTTTTAGGCCAAGGTGGAAATGTGGTGGCTTTATGTGCTGGCCGCCCTGCTGCTTCTCGCTGCGGTCGTGGTATTCGCAGTGCGGGCACGGCCGCAGGGGCGCTGCGACGAGGGGGAACCGCAGCAGATGCACAAGAAGGAAGTCGCCCCCGCAAGCACCACACGGGTGCGCCGCGCGCGAAAGGAGGAGTAGTGATGCGCGCTGGGGGATGGTCTTGGGAGCGGGGCGTTCCCTGGGCGACGGAGTGAAAACAGAGCGAAATGGTGCGCGTGGCTGCCTCTAACGCATGGGCCATTAACAAAGAAAGTGGAAAGGAGTGGAGACAGCGGGGGGACAATAAGGGATTCTGAGTAATAAATTTAAAATTGAAGACGCTGGATGCGGCACTCCTCACTGGGGCGCATGAGCTTGTTTTTGTTTTGTTCTTGCGCCCGGTGTGTGCCCCGCACAGCTTCTCCGCGGTGCCGACTATTTTTCTCTCTCGCTCTCTCCCTCTCTTGGTGCGGCTCACGCACGCACGTATGAAGGCCCTTTTTATATCTTGCTGTTGTTGGCCGTGTTGTTTTGGCTCATTGCGCCGTCTTCGTGGCTGCTGTTGAGTGTCTCTATTTCTCGCTTCTGTGCGTTTTTTTGTTCCTCTTGAGAGAAATTCCCCCGTCCCGCCGCCGTTATTTGTTGCCGCGGTGCACCATTGTCTTCTGTTTTCCACCGCAATTTGCTCAGCTACCGCCCGGCTTCACAAGGCAGTGGGGCACCCCGGTCGGCGAATACCCACCGAGCTCGTAGGGGAGTGGCTGGGGTGGGGAGAGGAGGGGGTGTTGCGTTTGGGTGGGAGCCGCCGCCGCAATGTCCATGAGTCCCCCTGCAGCCCACTACACCATCGACACCCTCCGCGGCGTCGGTCTACTGCCGGCGCAGTTGGCGCTCTCGCGGCAGCCACGACTGCGGCCGCATGTTGGGCACCTCAAAGGCCTCGTCTATCCCTTGCCGTACTACGCCATGTGGCGCGGCAACCACAACAAGTACATGTACAACCAAAGCACCGTCTCGCGCTGGGGGGAGGGCGAGACGCGACACATGTACCACCAGCACTATTCACACGCCAAGTGTCCCACGGACTACGGCCGCGGTGGACGGGAGTTTGAGTACTTGTCCGTGAAACGTGGGCGGCTGGTGAAGAAGCCGCTGCCAGAGGTACAGTACGTGCCGAAGGGATCCAAGCCGAAATGGCTATTCAAGTCGTGGCACACCCCGCTCAGTTCGCCGACGATGTGGGAGCGAGAGGTGCAGTACGCAGAGCACGTTCCTGAGCATCTTGGCGCAAAGCGACCGCTGGCTGTCGTGGCACCACGCACGATGCATCGCTACCTGTTTCTCATGCACATGGAGAAGATCACCATCACCGTCTCGCCGTATCTTTTCGGGTATGGGCATACCTTGCAAAAGGCGGTGATGGACTTTTATCGGCGCGCCATCAGCGCACGGGCACCGTTTCCGAACGACAAGGTGTTTTTGTTTTACTCCCTTGACTGCATTACCCCACGCATTGAGGTGACATGGCTCGACGGCAAGGCGTACGTGCCGCCGCTGCTGGAGGGGACAAGCCCGCAGGATCTCATTCAGATGGTTATGGAGGAGGCGTGGCTTGCCGCAGACCGCATGGAGGCCGAGGGGCGCGTCCTAAACCCAATAGCAATCGACGACTACAAGTGGGAGCAGCTTGTCGTCTTCAAAAAGGTGCGTGATAAGGAGGCAGCAAAGGGAGGAGGCGGCAAAAAGAAGTAGACATTAGGCACCTCTGCAAGGAAGACTGAGAAGGTGGTAGGAAATCCTTCTAATACCCTGCTACTGTCTTCGCCTTTTTTGTTTTGTTTTTGCTGACTGGAGAGTGTTGTTGACGCACTGGTGGTGAACTTCTTTGATTCTACCGTCTGCGGAGGATGCACACGCGCGCTCAGATGTGTCTGGGTCCGCCTCGTGTGCGTGCACGCATGCGCAACTTATTGGAAACCTCTCTTTTTGTTCCTCCCATCTTTGTCTTTTTTTGTTTCCTTTTCTTTTTTTGCATGTCGTGGTGGGGACTTGCCGCGGGTTGTGGACACACCCACACGCCCGCCCCCCGCGCATCCACGTCAAGAGCAGCAGCAAACCAACAGAAAACGGAGAAATAAGAAGTGCAACGAAAAGGCACAAACGAGAAGCGAAAAGCATAAGGCAAAGGGAAAACAGCTACGAAGAGAGCGCGAAGCAAAAGAAGAAGAAAGTGGGAGAAAACCGACGGGGACGAGGTAGGGAAGTTTTCAAGTCGAGAGAATGGATGTGTTTCGTGCCGGTGGTAGCAATGCATTTAACGGGGGCGGCTTAGACCAGCTACTCCAACAGCAGCAGGCACAGCCGCAGTCGACAGCGGCTGCCACTGTGGAGGCTTCTGTGGCCGCGGCAACCCCGCCCCGCCCGTTTGGCAGCGGTCATGTGTCGGCACACACGACGGTTCACATCACCACGTCCACGGAGGTGGACCTCTGTGATGAGAAGCGCATCGACGACATTCGTACGACCCTCCGCATGCTGGAGGACATTAGGCATGGGCGTCATCTCATAAATTGGAAAGAGTTGGTCGACCCAAGCCAGCCAGTGGAATCAGCGAAGAAAATTGGCGCTGCTTTGGCGCGGCCTACCACAGTTCCCAGTGCTGTCGCCAGCGTCGCGGAGTGCATCACGACACCGGCGCACCTGTCGATTGTGGCCCTCCTAGACCCGCCCTTCATGGCGAAGGTGCGAGATGCCGTATTGCACGACCTCCTGAACGCCCTGACGATGGCGCATGACCTTGACCCCATGCCCGTTTGCTCCGAGATGCTGGTAGAGATGGCGAAGCTAAATCTCGTAGTACTCCGCGGTGTGGCATCGACTCTGGAGGCACTATTGAGCGACCCAGGCAGTCGCCGGGCGGCCATTGCGGCACTGGGTAAGCTGGCGGACCAGAAACGCGGCAATGAGGTGTTTCTGGGGGCAATGCAAAACTTGGAACCGCTCGTGCGGATGATAGAGGAGCCGGAGTACGTGTACGACCGTCTTACTATTGCGCGTCTGTTAGGATGGGATGGGCCTCACAAGGCGGCCTCGCTTGTGCCAGTGAAAAGGATGGAGCAACCCTCCACGGTCACTTCCATGGCATATTTTCGCCAGCGCGATGAGCTTGTCTCGGGACGCCTTGATGGGACGGTCACCATGTGGGGCGGTCCACAGTCGTCCACAGGGGATATTAAGGCGGCAATGACGATAGATCTCCCACCGCAGTGTGTGCCCGTAGGAATGGACGGTCCGCCACGAGGGAACTACCTGGTGATCGCTGGAATGCCATTTCCTGCCGCCAACTTACAGGCTCTGGAGGGTGAGAACGGCAGCATGAGCTCTAATCTTATTAGCAACAATGGCAGCACGAAGCGGAACTCGTCCGCAACCGTAGCGAAGGGGCCTTTACTGCGTTTTCTCACGTGCAATGAGAGTACAGGGGCGTGGACAAACGGAGAGACGATATCGCGAAGGGAAAATGTCACACTGACTGCGTTGGCCGCGCTAGGAAGTCTCATCGTATGTACCGCAGAAAGTGCCCCCACCGACAAGTTTTCTGAGTTCGGGCTGCAGCACGACTTAGTTCTTCTTAATGGTCACACCTCTCAACCTTTGCGACGCTTTGAAAAGGCCCATGGGGATTATATCACCGTCATTCGCGCCGCTGAGGACGGCGACCGCATTCTCTTCACAGGCTCACGTGACTCGGTGGTTAAAGTGTGGGACACCCGTAGTGGCAGCAATCGTGCCAATTTAACAACCACAGCCTCGGTGGCCGCCCAAGGCACACCGCTGCATCGGCTGAAAGGCAGCCACACAGACACCATTACGTCAATCCTGCTTCACCGCAACGCCCTCTTGACGGCGTCCCTAGACGGCTCATTCCTTGTCTGGGATGCACGCCGCATGAATGAACCAATGCACGAACTCCACCTAAGGGACCCGATCCTTGACCTCGCGCTTTTAGATAGCGGCTACGTGGTTGTCTCTACCGCGCGGGGGCTCAACCTCTACTCACTTGATACGCGTAAGACACACGATGTAGTTCCTAACGTCGCCTTTACGCAGCTAAAAGCAAACCATGATGGTAGCGTCCTTTTCGCTGCAGGTGGTGGCGGCGTCAGCATTTTTGCGCTGCACCGCTAGACACAAGTTAGACAGCAGCAGGATAATTTATTCAGACTACGACAGAATTCGCCGACGTGGGCGTTTTAGAGCTAATCGGCCGTGCAGAGGAGGGTCTGGGCGGGCGGGGAGGTGAGGAAGCTGCAGATTTGGTCTTAAAGGTAGTGTGGTGGGTGAGGAAGGCGCGGGGTGGTGATGACACTACGGCCGATACGGCACACCCCAAATGGAGGGAACGGGAAAGAGAAGGGATGAAGAATATGTCTGTGGATGCGTCTGCGTCTGTCAGCACAGAGTGAAGTGGAGGGGGCGAGGAGGAGGGAGAAGAAACAAAACAAAACAAAAACACGACAGGGAGGGAGGAATGACACCGGTTTTTAATTAAGGAAAGCGAAAAATTAATACAGTACATGCGATATATATACATATATATATATTGAGGTCACTGCGATGCGGCATGCATCTTTTGTTTGTTTCATTGTTTTATTTTTGGTGCTTTTTTTTTCTGATTTCTTTTCACTGTCATCAGAATTATTTAGGAGGTGTTTTATGCGGGGAGGGGAAGGAGTTTTTCTTGACCTTTTCGTTGTTCGTTGGCTTGGTTGAATTGTATCCCTCTTTTCTATGAAATATATTTGCCCGCGTAGTCTCCTTTTTGGTGTTTTCCCTTCGGCCTCCTCCCGCTTCCCCTCCTTTGCTGCTGCACCGCACGGCGCAAAGGACTTGGCTCATCCTCCCCTCTCTTTCATTGCCGCTAGCATGCCAGGATTATTAATGCCTCGTACTCCCCTTTGACAAGCATAACCGTTAAATACATATATGTGCGTGTGTCTGTGCATATGCCTCTCTGTATGCGTGTGTGCTGCGGGGGCGCTGAGAGCACAGTCCATTTCTATCCATTTCTTTTATTTGCTTCTCGCAGCTTTAGAGAAAGTGCACAAGTAGATATAGGCACATAGTTTTATGTAGCAATAGGGAGTTCTCAGTAGAAGTCTGAGCAATGCTTCCACCCCTTAGGGGACGCGCTTTTAGCGTCGATCTCGCTTTTTTTTTTCCCCCACACACTCTTTCCTTCCCTCTCGCGCCGTGTATGTGTGTGCGTGTGCGTGGGAAGGAGGACTTCCTTTCCTTTCTTGCCGCTTTTGTCAAGTTCGTGGCGTCACGCATGTGCGATCCTGCCTCGCTCTATGTGGTTTCCCTCTCTCTTTCCCTGACTGCCCCGTCTGTGTGTATGTGTGTGTGTGTGTCAATGTGCTTGGGTGGGTTGGCAAGTACACACACACACACACACACACACACACTCCCTTTAGCAAAGTCCAGTCATACATGATGCGTGCGCGGAGATTCGTGGCGGCGTTGCCGCCTCACGTGCAGCGTTGTACTCGTCTCCAGCACCGCCTCTACACGCCCATCTGGCAGCCAGATCCGGCGGTGGATCACGTTGCGCCGCTTCGTGAGAGCGACGAGACCCGAACTCTGTGGTCCCCTTCTGTACCGATTGCGGATGTGAGCGATGCCGTTGCGGCGTGGATACGCTTTGGCAACGATCCGGTGCTGCACACCGCACTTCCCATCATTCATGCTGGTAGACGTGTGCCGACGACGACGACGACAACAATGGCAGCAGATGGCTCTTCTTCGCCTCTGTCATTGCCACGCTCAACCTCGCCGTTCGCGGTTGTGGAGGATTACATGGGAACAAACATGGTCTTTGGTTCCCCAGAGCACGTCAAGGATAGTGCGGCGGTGTGGGCATCGTACTTTGAACGGCGTTATCTGGGCCAACTCCGACACTCCCGCCGCACGGCCGCCAATCACGTTGGTTTGGTCAATGCACCAGAGGTGTTCACTGACGAGGCCGACCGCCCTGACACAAAGTGGTCGCAGGATACCGTGTTTCGCGAGCGCGCCTACATGGCGGAGAGGTTTTTAAAAGAAAAGGTGTCAAACCTGCGGCAGTTTGAGCGGGCCTTAAAACAGGCGCATCCGGTGGAGTATCTTGCCTTCCACGATGCCCTGCAGCAGCAGACCCTCTCTCTTATTCCATTGCCGTCCCCAAGTGTTTGGCACTACGAGGGCTCACGCCGCACGCAGTGGGCCGAGCGGTTTGTTCCACTCTCGCATGCAGCACAGCAGTTCTTCGCGGACGTCCTCGCTCCGGACGTGAAGAAGGTGGGGAATACGCCTGAAAAAGTGCTTCAGCGAGTTGCGGCGGTGTTTGCAGAGGTTGGCAAAGTGCTTCTGCAGCGACATCGGCGTTGTCTCAATGGCCGTGGATGGTCCGCGCTCGCCCCACACGAAAAGGATGAGTTCTGCATGAGGGAAGTTGTGCGATGGGCGCAGCAGGTGGAGCTCGGTGAGTTTGACCCACCGCTTGACGGCGAAGGCGACACCGCTCCAGCCGAGTGGAAAAGTGAACACGATGCCATCATGCAGCTCATGACAGCCACGCTTGACGGGCTCAGCTTTTCCGCACTGGACTTCTGGACGCACACAATCCGCTGTGAAGAGGTGGAAACCGAGCACATTCATACGGAGAAGCGCGTGCGCGCCATCAGCGCCGCCGCACGAAAGGCCCTGTATGACGCCACCCCCTACGAGGCGGTTTTGCAAGGCGTTGTGGATGCCGTGGCGCGGGGGCAGTTGGATATGGCCGCGGCTGGGTTTAAGCCGCACATTAACGACATTTGGTGCCAGTTGCATTACGCCAAATTCGGGGCTGCAACGGTGACGCAGCACACGACAACGGCATCTCGGCAGCTCCATTTTTTTCATGCAGGATCGCTGAAGGAGGTTGCGGCCACCGCGACGCTTTACTACGCAACGAAGCCGCTTAGTAGCTCTTTAGACTACGCATCGCCGTACAAGTTCCGCCGCTCGCTCGTCGGTTTGTTTTCCACCTACGGGGTGGAAATGGCCTACGCGATACAGCGACCGCTGCTGCTTAGCGCTGCAAATCTTGCGAAGGCGGAGGATTTAATGCGGAGTGTCGTGACAAATGCGGCACGTCCTTTTGGTGAACGTCGGCGTGCCAAAATAGAGCAACTACGTGCCAACCACAGGCGTCTCACGACGCCTGTAAAGGGAGTCGTGGTTTCTGCCGTGGCATCGGAGCTCCTTGAGACCGGCGCAGACTTGGCTGAGGCGGCGAGGGCGAAGGAGTCGCACGAAGCCGTAACGATGTGGCCACTTGGTGCACGGCGTGTTGTCTCATACGACTGGCCGACACCGCACCTGGACGCACTCAAGCGAAAAACTGCCGCAGCGGGGTCTGCAATGACGGCACAGTGTGTGAAGGAAATCCAAGAAATTAAACGTCACGCGTTCGTGGAGGTGTCCCTCTGGCGGCGTGTGACAGTGGAGGAGGCGAAGCACCAACGTGACGCGGTCGGGGAGGAGACGCTGCGGGTTGAGGAAATGGTGCGGTCGGTTCCGGCGCTGGCACAGGTGCAGCAGTATGCCACCGCGCTCTACCAACGTATTGAAGACGCCGTACCGGCTCCTGCTGTCACTGACGCGCAAGCCAACAAGGAGAAGGAAGAAGCTGCGTCCGCCTGGGAGTTTGTGGTCATGCTGGACGACCGTGCCGTAATCAACGTGAATCAGACGACTGAGTTGTATCTTCCACACACAGACGCCAAGGGCGTGCCCTTCCCTCAGGGTGAGTACCGTGTGCGTGTGCGTGGATTTGACGTGGAAATGAATCCCACACTGCATCCGGCACTTTGCAGTGAGGCGTTTTCAAAGCCGTTTTGCGTGTTTGACGCCATTCCCCAACTTGTGCAGCAGTTCTTTGAGACGGCGAAGCCGTCTACGTCTGAGGTTCCAGATATTTCATCATCTAACTTTGTTGCATTTTGTGCGTTTTTGCGCGAGGCAGGACTGGACGTTCCGATGAGATGTGAGTTCGAGGCGGGCCAGGTCCTGAACGCGGAGGGCGATGTTTTTATGGAATACTTTTTGGAACTGCTTCGCGGCGACCGGTTCCATCAGAGCTGCGCAGAGGCTGGACTGACGGAGGTGCAGCGGGCGATTGAGCCCTCGTGCCGCGCCCATTGGGAGTTGCACCATCCGGGTGCAAATGAGGAGGAGTGGGCTGAGGCGCGCCGCCAAGTGCTCGATCGGGCGATGGCGAAGGAAAGGGAGTGGTGGTTTCCAAATGAGATGTTGGACGTGACGAGTATTTCAGCGGGAGGTACGCATAGTCTGACGCCCGAAATGTATCCAGCAGCTGTGCGGTACGGAAGAGAACTTTGTTCCGTGCTTGCGGCAGAGGGCCAATTCGATAACAACCAGGGACTCGCCGCGACATGCGTGGTGAATGGCACTGGGGCGGCAGAGTCAATCACGTTTAGTACTGGCGATCACAGCTCTGCTACAACTTCCATCGAGGAAGCACTCTCTGTGGCTAAAGGGGCTCTGCGTAGCGCACACGACCGCCACAATACACTCACCGCCTTTCGTCTGGGTCCGCTGTCGAAGCAGGCCCAGGTGCTGCTGTTTTGCGGCGTGAATGGCATGGAGTTCGGCGGCAAGTACGCTCGCACGTACGTCTACGCCTTTGAGAAGGCCAAAAAGGAGCTCGCAGCGACGTTTGTGTCGGGTCGTGAGGTGCCCGGCGTGGACGAAGCCGACGTGGAGCGCGTCTCGGAGAAGGAAGGGGTCGATCGCTTTGCCTCCTCGACGCATCCAGAGCAGCGAAAGACGCAGTTTGTGCCGCGCACGGGTCCTGGGGGGTCCCCCCTCGAAGACCCCGTGGCAGATCAGAAGTCCCAGTGGGGAAGATGATTGCAGCTTCCGTTCGTGTGGCTGCGGGGCGGGCGAGGGAGCGAGAAGAGGGGACCTCTGTGCATTGGCGGCGACGGCGGCGGCGAGAAAAAGAGAAAAGAGAACTGAAAGCTGGAGTGAAAAGAAAAAAGTGTTCAACAACAAAAAAAAGGCATAGGTGAGGAGGGGGGTGAAGAGGGGAACATCTTTCCCTGGAGTAGAGCAGACAAAAAAAAAAAAAGTGAGAGTATGGGGTGGTGGCAAGGTGGCATCACTGCGTACTTGTTTTCTTTTTAACATATCGTGGCTCTGTGGGAGGTGCGACGTTGGCGTCTACCGTTTGGCACTCTTTGGAGGGCAACTACACACATTTGCGGCTTTGCCTCTCCTTTTGCTCTCTGGGGTGTGTGGGTTGCTGGACTGTGCAAGGAACGGAGGAGAGTGGTGGCCCAGGGAGACGGAGGTGCAAAAGGGGAGTGTGCTGAGAACATATCGCACGTGGGTTTCCTTGGCGCCCCCACCGACCCCGCCTCCAAATTCCCCGTTGCACGTGCGCACAAAGAGATAGACTCAAGCTGTTTGTGTGTGCCTGTGTGACAAAAGTGGATAGATCATTTCTCCTGGGGGAAACAAACAATATAATTACGGAAATAAACGGTTGTTTTAAACGCCAGATATATTTATAGAAAGAAGGGGAGCGACAAGGTGGTTTTGAGGAGTAACGCGTTCGAGGCAAAAAAAAAAAATAATAATAATAATTTAAAAAAAGGTAGTGAAAATATTGTCATGCTTTTGGCTCTCCAGCGCTGGTGGGAGGCCGGATTAGAAGGCCCTTTTATCGAGGAGATGATAAGTGGCGCTTTCAGCGACTTTGCCCCTTACGCGGGCGCAGAGCAGCGGCAGCTGCGTTTTGTTCGCCAGCAGACGGATGGTACCAAAACGTCCTTTGTGTGCGAGGAGGATGGGGAGTGGGCGGTAAATGTGGAAAACCGACATGTCGGCGCTGTGGCCTTCTCAACGAGGCGAGAGGTCGTATGTGACCTGCGTGCGCGGCTCCCATTGCGGTTGGGGTCTGCGGAGACTACCACCAACGGCGGAGACAAGGGCACCAGCGACAACACAGGCGACAGTGATAACGGGACTGAAGTGTCTCACGCGGCGCGCCTTCAGACACTAGGCAACCAACGCCGCTTTATTTCATCTGCTGCTCTGCCGTCTCGCGGTCGGCCCGGCACCATTGGTGTGCTGGAGGTTTTGCTCTCACCCACTCTGGAGCGCTACGGAGTTGGCTTGCGCGTTGGTCCCTTCTCGCTGCGCACCACAACAGGGCCTTCGCGAAGCGACGCAAAGGATAACCACGACAGTACACAGACGGACACCTTACGTCGCACTCCGCTGCTCATTGATGGCTCGTGGTGTATACCTGTGGGGCCCCTGCTGCCCGGTTCCCTCGCCACGGTGCTCCCACCCTCGCTGTGCGTCTCTCTTGCGCTGCAGCATCCAATGGGCAGTGTGGAGGGTGACACTCTAGCATCTCTGTGCGTTCATAACAAACCATCCGGATCTTTCCACGACACCTTTCGTCTCCTCGTGGTGCAGACGCTCATGTCAAACAACAGGCTGTTGCAATCCGGAGATGAAACCGCAAGGAGTCGAAGTACGCTCTTCCTCGGTGACGTAAGTTGGCGGGATTTGGGTACATTGATTGGGGTAAGCAAGTCCTTTGGTAACGGTCTCCTCCGCCTGAGTGCCTCCTCGATGATGCACGATGGCGAAACGGACTACGAGGCCGCGATGATGGTGGATGCAACGCCTGCCTTTGCCAAACAAACACAGCTGAAATTTGGGATTAACAAAGTTGGCCGTTTTGGCGCCGGCATCACCACCAAAATATTTGAGGATCTACTCTTGACGCTCGGCGTGCATCACATGCGTGGGGCTGACACGCGGTTTGGGCTTGAGGTATCAATGTAGACGTCTTTTTTTCTTCTTCAAATTTGCGTCTCTCGCTCTTTCATCCATTGATGTCTCCCTCGTTGACTGAACGAGTTTTGCTCATTATTCACCCCGTTTTATGCATAGAGAGAGGGAGTGAGTCGGAACTGAAGGCAGGGGTGTGCTGCCTTTCCTTCCTGTATGTGGGCCTTTGGCAGAGTGCCGCGGGGGAGGTGTCTGTTGTGTCCTCGCCGTCCTTGGTTGCTCCCGGGTTGGGGTGGGGAAAGGGGGGGGGGCGATGACGCGCGCCGGCATTCTCTTCCTGTGTTGTTGGTTTGCCGCTTTGCATGCACCGTTATATATATATTATCTATCTATCTTGTATCGATTTTTTTCCTTGTGACTTTTCTTTTTTGCATGCCTGCTTGCTGGGTTGGTCCGTTGCTCTGTCTACTCCATCGCTGCTGGGGTTGGCGTTCGCTACCTTCTGCCCGCCTCTCTCTCTCGCTCTCTCTGAGCATGCACGCGCACGCCCTCCTTTCTCGCGAGGAACACACGCAAGGCAACATTAGAGCACCTCTTAAGATGCGCGGGGTAACGGCGCCCCACGGCCCGCAGCCGCAGCAGAAGGGGGCAGAGGAGCCAAAGAAGCAGACGAGCATCGGCCAAAAGGACGCCGCCCCGCCACTGTCTGTCATGTTTGTGATGTTTCAAGTGTTCGTCTGCGTCAGCGGCATTTACGTCTGCTTTGGCCTCTGGTCCATTAAACAGGAGCGTGTCGTGACGAAGCCATACCGTGCGGTGGTGGCGGCTGAGGAGCACGTAGAGATGGCGAAGCTGTCTACTGTCTTTGTGATTGGCTTCGTTCAGGCCATTGCGGGGACGTTTGTTGGGGCGTTGCTGCTGCTGCTGGAGAAATTGTCCGCCAAACTTTTGCGGCGCTCGCAGGCTGCGGCGTCGGTGCGAATGGCAACGACGGTGTCCGCCTTGAAAAATGCGACGACGGCGGCAGCGACGTCAAGAAACACGGCGAAAGGAAAGCTGTTAGCGGCGGAGTCCGTGACGGCGTCCAAGGCAGACCACTTTGCCGTGTTCCGCCTGACGACAGTGATGGGGTTTACAAACGCGTTCGGGTCTAGTATGGGTTATGCCGCGATGCGACGCCTGCCGTATCCCGTTGTGCTCGCGACTAAAATGTCAAAGATGGTCCCTGTAATGTTGGTTGGTTTCTTTTGGCACGGCACACGATATTCTCTGAGTAAGTGCGCGGCTTGTGTGATTATCACAGGCGGTGTGTGTTGTTTCTATTTGCTGGGTAAGGAGCAGCCTCCGCACCGGGAGAGGCAGACAGGCGACGGTGCGATGGTAACCACCTGGGTAGGGTTTTTGCTCCTCTTCCTCAACCTCGTCACGGACGGATTCACCAATTCCACGCAGGATGTACTCGTTAAGCGGCTGCAGTGGGGGGGAAATCAGCTTATGTTCTTCACCAACCTTGCAACCGGCACATGGCTCTTAATTGTGCTCATTGCGTTAGAGGCACTCCATCCCTTGGCCACTGTGATTCTCGAGGCGGAAGAGTTGACGAGCACGGCTGTCTCAAACGCCTCTTCGATGGCCTACGTTCTTTCCAGCGTTGACGCCTGCGTCCGCTGGTATCTTCGCGACGTCGCCCCACTGAAGGATCTCTCCCGCACATGGCAATTCTTTCAACGCTACCCGGAGGCCTTCAAGGACGTCATTGAGATGAGTTTTCTCAACGCGCTCGGACAGTTTTTCGTCTTCCGCACCATCTCCTTCTTTGGGAGCCTCACGCTGACCGCCCTGACGCTGCTGCGGAAGTCGGGAAGCGTGGTGTTGTCGGTCGTCGTCCACGGCCATCAGGTGGCTGCTGGGCAGTGGTTATCCCTCCTCGTCGTGTTTGCCGGGGTTCTCTGGGAGGCCTGCATGCATGTGCGCAGGCCCCTCCCGGCGCCGGTCCGCTCCGCCAGCGTAGTGGACGAGGACGACAAGAAGCACACCAACGGCCATTGCGGAAGTGGTCTGTGCGCCGCGAAGGAGGTCGCGAAAGCCGCGGGGAGTTCTCGCCAGTTTGACAAGGGCGGGTGTGTCAGCAGGCGTGCCTTGAACTGTGCTGCACGCGAGAATGGCGCGCTGCGAGGCAGAGGTCGTGACGTGCCAACAGGGATAGCAGCGCGATGAGTGAGCCGTAGAAAGTCAGAACAGCTGGTGAGGGCGAGGGTGGCAGGGGTGGGAAAAGACAGCAACAACAACAACAACAAACGAAAGTCCAACATAAAAACGTGAATGGAAAAGGAAACAAATGATAAAGCAGTGTGGAATGTATCCCACGCCATGTTTCTGCACATCCTCACGGCCCTCCCATACCCACTGAGGGGTCAACCGTTGTGCGGGTTGATTTTGTGCCTGGGCCATATGGCGCAGCTGCTGCGCGTGTGGGGGGGCTCTTGCCGATGAGCATAAACATGTCGCCTGTGAAACCTTAGCTAACTTTGCTCTTTTTACATTTTCATGTGTGTGTCTGTGTGTGTGAGTGCTTATTTCGTGTGCTTTTTTTTTGTTTGAATTATTCTTCTTGCTACTGCATTGCGTTTGGGGCTTCGCTGTTGCCGTTCTTCTCGCCGTTCTCTCCTCCCCTTTCGCCACCGCACGTCAAAGCTGCCCCCTCCAAATTCTTTTGGTACTGCCACTGTGCGTTCCCGTCACTGTAATATTTCAAACCCGCCCGACTTCGCGCCCCGCAAAGGGCTTCCCCCCCCCCTTCTCACTTTACTTTTGTGCTCCTGTGCAGCGTTTATTGACTGCGGAAGTGTGTGTGAAGAAAGAAGCGTGGAGATGGCGGCGAACACACCCACGCACACAGCGCGTTGAAGTGTCGCGCTTTTCCGCGGTGTTACTTTTATTGTTTTGTTTTGTGCCTCTCCGGAGAAAGTTTGCAGAACATATGAACTTGTTGCTTTCGCTACAGCCTGTAGAGCTTTAGGCGTTTTTATTATTATTTTGTTCTTCTTGTCTTTGCTGCCCCGCTGGGAAACGGTGCCGTAAGAACCCAGAAGCACACACACACACAAAAAAAAAAGAGGCCGCTGTGGAGGAAGCAGATCCGGTGCTTCTGTAGAACAACGGTGCAGGGAGGATATAGACCTCCTCCTGCGTAACTTTTTCTCTCTCTCCCTGTGGGTGCGTCCTCCTCCTCGCACCGTTTCCAGTTCCCTGGTGGCGGTCAGCGGCGGCAGCGAGGCGGTGTGAAATGGTGGATGCGTCTTCTCCGTTAACGTTTGCGGAGAAAATGCAGCGATTGTTGCGGCATCGTGCAGAGCGACAGCCGCTCCCGGCAGGCTACATGCGCTGCCCGCTGAACCCGGAGCACCAGCTTCCCATCGCCGCCATTGTCACCCACCTGGAGAAGGCGCACCAGCAGGACGCCTTGGCCCTCGCACCCCACGCTATGTACGGCACAGAGACGCACACGCGTCGACGCGACTTTCTAGAGATGCAGCTTCACCGCCGTGATGGAGCTGCCTGCCGAAGAGAGCACGCAAACCGTCACCACCACAGACGTGAGCGTCGCCGTCGTTCGAGGCGGTCTTCGTACAGCTCTAGTAGTTCCTCTGCCGCGTCCTCGCAGAGCTCGTTACCGCGAAGTAGACGCCAACGATCGCGACGGCGGTATCGCCACGAGCAGAAGCAGGAGTCGCACACCAGCCACAATGGTCTCCCCGTGGCTGCGTACAATGGAATCGGAGTTCCTCTGCCGCCGCCACCTCCTCCTCCACCGGCTGGTGCCGTTGCTGCGGCCACATGGTGTGGATCGTATCAATCGGCAGAAGCGGCCATAACCTCAGCCGCAGCTCCGACAAGGACTTTGGTGGGGCGTTACACTCTTGGGTTTACTATTGACAAGCAGTGTCTCATGAGTTACTTGCTTCAGTTCGGTTCCCTCCTTTCTTGTGATCTTGAGCCACGCAGTGCATCCTTCACGGTGGTTTACGAGACATTTGAGGCGGCGTCAAGGTGCGCCGCACTAAGTTACCCATCTGTTCTCATTGACGGTGTTGCTGTGAAGTTACTTCCAGTGACATCTGAAGCAAATGTGGCAGGCGCGTCAGACAAAGGAATAGCAGTGCCTACAATGCAGTATGTGGCTTCCACGTATCCAGGCACATGTTATGCTTCGCCACCACCACCACCACCACCACCAACTCCGCCGCCGCCAGCATCGGAATCAGTAGTGCAGCACCCGCACCCGCACTCGCAACCTCCCTCCTGCACCCAACAGACACCATCTGTGATTACAGTTGGTGGAAAGCCCGTTGGTCTCGCGATGCTGGGCGGCGGTAACAACTGCAGCAACGCGAGCATTGCTAGAGGAGCCAATACCAAGGTAAACCCGCCCAAGTGCGTTTTTATTGCCGTATTGAAGAAAACTGGAGAAGCGGAAGAAATGGGTGTCGACGAGCGATGCCTGTGGGAGGAGTTTGTGCGCTTTGGCAGTGTCTCCAGCATTGTGGTGGCGGGGCCCCGCGTCGTGGTGGAGTATGCGTCCCATGAGAGCGTTGAGAAAATCAAGCAGGCCCTGCAGAAGGGGGAAGAGGTCTTCACTTGTTGCTCCCCGCTGCAGTCAACGTGACACGAAGGTGGGGAGATTCATGTACGCGTCTGCTAAGCCAGCGATGAAGAAGAGTAGAACGGTTAAGTTTGGAGAAAGTGGGCTCATTTATTTTACTTTTGTTCTCTCGGTTCTTTTTATCTGTCGCTTTTACTCAGCGTCTTCTTCTATGCGCCTGTTTCTCTCTCACTTACTGTATCTCTTTGTGTGCATGCATGGCATGTACTAATTTATATCTAAATAAATATATATATATATGTATATTCTGCCTTTACGCAAAACATTCTTATTGGCATGTGGTCTTGTGAGTTATCCTTCCTTTCCTCCTGCATTTTTCGTCCACGCACTTTTTTTCTTTTCCTTTTTGTTTTCCTTTTTTGCTTTCCTCCTTTTCGTGTTATGCAGGCGAAAACGCACACACAAGCACACAGGCACACACACACACACAGCGAAGGTGACTGAAAGAGGGTGTCTGGGTAAAGGGGAAACCGTGCAGTGTCTGTCGGTTTGGGCTTACCGTTTGTGGTACCGCTGGCCGGCTGGCGAGACGCTGTGCACCGGAATCCCCGTCGCACAAGAGGACCCAGCACATACGCATCTGCTTCTCTTGCCCGCACACGGTCCAAGGGGGAAAAAGCGAGACACAACGGGAGTTAAAGAAGAAACGGCAGAAACGCGAAGAGGGCGAAGAGGGAAAGAAAACCGCACGACCACACAGACACGTCGTCACGCATCACGCGAGGGATTTGTGGTGAACTTCGGCATTCATGTGGGATTCCGTCGATGCGAGTGAAATAAGGGCGCTACTGCATGAGTTGGAGGGCGTCGTCAGCACCCCCATCTCGGCTAACGAGGAGGGCGATCGCCCTTTTTCGCGGCGCGAGCGTGGCTCAAGCGACGTGGATGGTGTTGTCTCCCGCTATTCTGCCCAGTTTGGTCAGCCAAAGTTCTCGACATACGCGGACACAACAAACGACAGTCGACGTGCGGTGGTCCCGCTGTGGGAACGACTGCCACCGTTGAATACTGGGGATGCCGCATCGCCTGGAAAGGGTGTGGCAGCTGCGTCGACGAAGGGGTTTCTTCGCCCCAAGCTTGTTGGGGGCGAGGTGGGAGCCTTACTTCAGCGGATGCCTTTGGAGGGGAGAGGCGATGTCGCCGACCCTTTACAACAGCACACAGAAGGGTTTCAGCAGCCGGATTTGTCGCCGCAGCAACCGGAGCCGCGGGCGGAGGGAAAATTGCCCACTTCACCGTCAAAGTTGCCGGTGGCGCACGACGTCGGCGAAGCCGTTCAAAGGGAAGTTAATTTTCTGCCGCTCATGTGTGCCAGATACATGAACCCTGCAGGCATCACCCCTCGTGCCCGCTGGGGGCACACCTTGACACCAATGCAGGGGCACAAGCTGCTTCTTTTCGGTGGAATGGACATAGAGGAGGGTGAAGCGGCGTCTCTCTTTGAATATGACACACAACATATTTCATGGGATCCTGTTTTTGTCTCCAATGGAGTAATTCCTGCCGCTCGAACAAACCACGCGGCATGTGCTTCTGGTGGGCGGTGGTTGTACATCAGTGGGGGAACAACGGACCGTGGAACGCGCATTCTTGGCGACCTCTACTGCTTCGATACTTGCGTCCAGGAGTGGCGGTGTCTCTGGGAGTACAGCAGCATATCCGTGCAGAACAAAAACGAGCCGACCCCGCGTTTTGGACACTCGATGGTGATTCGGGATGATCGCTTGTATATTTTTGGTGGAAGAACACTGAGGCGAGATCAAAGGGTTTCGCACGGTGCACAGCATCTTACTTTGGCATCGATGGATGTTTATGTTTTTTCATTAAATAGCCACAAGTGGAGAAGACGCATTCACGCAGGGAAAGCCACTGCGGCGAATGGCGACGAGAAGAACATTCCGGCAACGGTAACCTCAGAGCAGGACCCGCCATCCATCGCAGCTGAAGTGAGTCCATTAAAGGATGTTGTGGCAGAGCGACTTGCACAGCGCTCCTTTCATGCGGCCTGTGTCCTTGGTGATTGCATGTACATCAATGGGGGAACCGGCGACGGCGGGGGCATCTTGAGCGATACATGGGTTCTAGACCTAAGGAAGCAGCAGTGGTCCTTGCTTCACAACGGTGTGAGTGCGGACGCCTTTCCTAGGGAAAAACATCATCTTTTTGCATGCGGCGAGGCCTTGCTGGTGGTCGGTGGATGCAGCACAAGCGGTCACAGCAAACGTGTCACGCTAAAATATCACAATTTCGTCGCGGTTTTGCCACTTGTAAGCGACGCCGCTCCATGCTGGATCCCAGTGGCAATGGGGAATATCTCCATTGTGGCCCCTAATAAGAAGTCCTTTGGTGCGGCCTTCAGTGGTGGGTTTGTACACGTCTTTGGCGGGGCATCAGGCAGCGAGCCCGCGTCAAACACGATGATTCGCTTTCTCGCGGCGGATGGATACTTTGAGATAGACTCGCGTTCTTCGGCGGCGTCAAACGCGGCCGCCCTCACCGCGGTGATGCACCGCGTACGTGAAAACGGCATCACTAGCATGTTCGACACGTACGTTCTGCCGCGTTGCTGGGATGGGGAAACGGTAATCGATACGGCGAGTTACCGAAAGTACGGTGTGCATCGCGCTCTTCTGCAGCAACGTGCCGCCAAGTTCTGGGAGGATCTCACTCGCTGTCGCACGGAACATGTTAGGCCCGTTGGAAATAATAACATTGTGGGATCTTCGCTTGAATTGGCTGCCTCTCCAAGCACTGCGTCCATGCCACTGTCAACATCTTCGGCACCAGCAGCAGTGGCACCATCCTCGACGGCGGCCGGGGGCACACGCCAGAGCCACGCTGTTGCGTACTATACGGAGGGCAATTCGAGGATTCAAGGACTTTCGGTGCCGCTGTCAGCTGACCAGCTGGAGTGTTTACTGGATTATATTTACTGGGGAGATGTGCGACACCACATTATCCTGGAGCAGGAGGAAGAAGAAGAGGAGGAGGATGCTGAGGACGCAAATGACTTTGGGCAGAGGCATGCTATGCAGGAGGAAGGGAAAACCTTGCAGGCCCTACGACGCGCTGCAGACGCATACGGGCTACTACCACTCATGGATATCTGCGATGCTCTGCTTGCACGTAGTCGTAAGAAACTGAACCAGGCACATGAACGCAGTATGCAGCTTTTGCAAACCGACCTGTTGTCCCTCTTGGAGAGCGCCAACTCTGCAACAGTAACGGTTCTTTTTGTGGATCCGCATACCAAACAAAAAAGCGTTTACTCGCTCCATCCGTTCATTCTTGTGGCTGCAAGTTCTTTTTTTAACGACCTCCTAAGGCCGTTGTTGACTGGGGAAAAGACAACGTTTCAGGTGGGTCCCGTTGCGGCCAAAATGAAAGGCGCTGGTCGTGGTCCTTCACAGACGCGACGGGATATTCTGGTGGGGCCGGTGTCTGTGCCCCATTTGGCCGTTCAACCGCTGTTGCGGTTCTTCTATACGCAGAGGCTCACTGTCCCGCGTGAGGCGGTGTTTGCGACCTTGTTAGGTTCTTACTCGTTGGATGTTGCACCGCTTCAGGCGTACTGTGAGTCCATCTTGGCGCGGGAGGAGGTGAACTACGATACCGCGGCGCAGTTTTACTCCTTGGCGGGCAGGTACAATGCCCCACTTCTACAGGAAACCGCTCTCCTTACGGCCGTGTTGGGCCATGCAGAGGTGTGCCGGTCGCCGGCCTACAAGTTGCTGGGTGAAAAGGAGGCGCATGAGATAGATGCGGTGGCGCTTGAGCTCGGGGCAGCGTCGTGGATCGCCCCAGCACAGTCAGTGAGTGAAGTTAAGCCCTCCGCGGTGTACCAACTCCGATGGAATGCGTCATCGCCGTGAAGGAAGCCAAGGATAAGTACAGCTTTGTCTACTTATAGTCATTTGTTCGTTGGCGCAGGGTGCCTGAGTTCTGGCGTGGACTCGATGCAGCGCCAGAACTGTTGTAAACTTGCATTTTATATCCTCCTTTACATATATATATATGTGTGTGTGTGTGTGTCTTTAGTCTTTTTTCTTTTGAGGAAGTAGTATTGGGGCCGCATTGCCTTCACTACATTGTTGTTTTTTATTCTCTTTTTTGTTTTCTGTTAGTACTTTCCCCGCTGTCTCTGTTTTTTTTTTGATTTCTCTTTTTTTTCCTGCACGTGTGTTGGGTTGCGTTTGACCAGGCCCTTTACATGAGCTGCGGGAATTGGTGCGACAGCTTTGGCGCTGGGGGCGTGGAAGAGGGTGGAGTGGGCGGTGTGTGCGCTTCTGTGCGAGAGGCACTGCCAGTCTGAGGCGGGAGAAAAAGAGCTGGAGGTACGCGGCTCCTGCTGATGCATTGATCGATTGGAGCTGAGCTCCCACTGCCACTCTGCCACGTCCCCCCGCCCGGTATTTGTTATATGACATGCGGCCACATCCATACGAATGTTCTTTGTAACGTGTACTCTTTAGGGAAGAGGAATATAAAAAAAATAATGTATGAGCACACACACACACACACGAGAGCGAGAGTGAGAGAGTGAGAGAGAGAATGTTCAGCATGCAGAGCACTTGCTGTGCCTCGTTTGTTTGTTTTTTTTGTTGTTCCCATTTTTCTAGTTGATTTTTTTTTTTTGCTTTACTTCTTTGTGGTGTATGTCGAATGGGAGGGAGGACGAGGAGTAAAAGGTGGCGGGCTGCATAGATTCTCTTCTCTCTCCACATACACACACACACACATTACCACCAGGTTTCCTTTTGGTCTGTGTTCCTGTTCTCTCCTGTGCGTGTGTGGGCGGTTCTGCACACAAGGCGTACGGCGGTAGGGTGAGTGTGTGTGTTGTGTAGCGGACAAGGAGAAGGGAACGAAGCAGAAAGGAAACGATGCAACGGGCCTCGCGGACGCTGCGGCTCTCCAGCGGCATCAACGCCGGGCGTCTTCGTCTCGCCGAGCAGTTCGCGACCATGCAGGGATGGCAGGCGGGGGAAGACACCGCCTTCGATGCGTACATCAAGGAGAAGCGACATAAGGAGCGCTACGAGGCCTTTGACCAACGGGTTGAGCGCGGATACGCGGCTGCGGCAAAGCTGCACAAGGCGGAGATCCAGAATGCCCTGAAGCGGCGGCTAAAGACCACCGGAGCGAAGTTTACCGCCGCAACGCTGCGGGAGATGAAAGTCGCCCTGGAGGAGCGTATGACCTGGCTTCGTGAGGTGTGGACGCAGATTGATGCGGACTACCGTAGCGGCGACACCGCCCGGCAGGAGACCGCAGCACGTGAGATATCCGCAGCTCTGACGGGTGAGCCGAGCGACTACATGCGGTGGGTGTATGACACGAAGCGAGAGCTGCGATTTGCGGGACCCATACAACGTGCTGAAATGCAAAGCGAGCTGCAGGGCGCGGAGCTGCCGGATGTCTCGGAGGAGGAGGTGAACCGCTACCATGCCTTGAGGCTTAACATGCTGGAGGTGGAGCGGAACGTGAAGGCCAAGTACGGCCTGGCGGGTGAACAGCACTGGGCCGAGCTACAGGCGGCGAAGGACGATGAGTACCTAAAAAAACTGGATGATGCTGCGGAGGTCTACAAAAAGCTACTCGATCAGAACGCACGCCTGGATGAATCGAGGCGAACGGAGCTACAACGAAGTCATGTGGAGCGTTTGCATCAGGCCCAGGTGCGGTTTAAGGCCGCAATGGAGATGGAGAGAGAACGGGAGCGGTTGATGGAGGCCCACAAGGCAATGAAGGAGGAGAGGGAGTTGCGAGAAAAGGAGCAGCGGCGCGCCCTCCTCCAGGAGGCGGCGGAGATGCGAGCAAAGGGTAAAACAAGTGCCGAAGTGGTTGCTGCCTTAAAGGAGCGACAGCTTGAAATCGAGGCACAGCGGCAGGCGGAGTATGAGTTGAAGGAACGCGAGGAAGTCTTGCAGCGCAAGTCACGGTTGGTCGATATGATAGCGCAGTTTAAGCATGATGTAGAGGAGCGTGAGGGTCGGGAGTTGCTGCAGCGGCAGAAGCGCACGGCCGATCGACCTCTAAATGTCTTTGGGTTTAGCGACGACGACGCCGTAGGCGAAGCGGAGCTTTCTGTGCACGGCGCGGAGGCGGCGGGGTCGTCGCTCTCGGCACACTCCACAACAGAGTCGGCTATGGAAAAGGGAGATGGCGCCAGTGGCAGCAGTCGCAGTCTTGCGCGCCCACTACCGCATCCGCAGAAGAATGCGTTATGGAATGCCATTAACGAAGACACGTACGAAGATCCCTTCCGCACCGTTCACCAGGCCCGTCTCGATGCGGCAAAGACGTACGATCCCTCATATGCCCGCACTTTTCCCTTGAACCTTGTTTTGGGACGCAAATACAGCAGACAGGGGGCGGGTGAAATGGCAGTGGGTAACGAGACAGACCGGCAGATTTTGCAGAAAGGTAATGCGGTGGCGATGAGCTTCCAGTGGGGGATTGGTAGTAACACTGTACATGACCTGGATGCTGAAGGGAGCACAGACTACTTCATGGATGGTAACTTTCACGTGCGTGACAAACACACAGGGGACATTGACTGGCGCTATGAGAAGAAGAAGGGTGGCGCCATATTCAAGGGACCCAAGTTCTACCGCCTCGGCGCGCAGCGTGAGGCAATGGACCCTGGCGAACAGTCAATGGATCCCATGCCCTATACGAGGCTGCCACGTGAACATAACTGGCGCAGCAGCTAGGATGCATCACTCTCTTCCACTTGTGGCGTAACCACCTACTTGTCCTCCTATTTATATATATATATATATATATCTGTGTGAGTCTATGTATTCGTGTGTTTATGCCCTGCACTGTGGTCTAGGAAATGAATAAAAACAAAACAGAAATGACACGCTGTATGAACTTTCCGGCATTTGCTTTCTTGTTTTCTTCCTGGTTCTTCTGTTGTTTTGGCTCTTTTCCCACAGACACTAGGGTACATACGTAGTTACACGCACACACACAGTAGTCTTGAAGTGTACTATTTTTGGCTGCTGCGTTTACTGCTTTTGTGTTTTTGTTTTGCTTATCTATTGCGTTTAGTTTGCTTTCTGTTCTGGGCGAAATTCAAGAACTAGGAGAGGAGGAAGAAGAAAACACCGTTCTGTCTCTCTCTCTCTCTCTGTCTGTGTGTGTCTGTGTGTGTGTATGTGTATGTGTGTGTACAGGGAAGCGAGCGGATAGAAAAGTACGGAACAAACGTAAAATAAACTATAAAAAATATATTCAAATTATTACGGTTAGCGTGGGAGGGAGGGGGAGTTGCTGGATTGCGGCGGAGGCGGCGGCAGCGGTGGGGAGGCTAAATTTGAAAAGGGGGTCTTTTGCGAAAGATGCAAAATAAGAGGGATTCTAGTAACATGTTGGCTACCGCGCGGGATACCATGGCGAAAGGTGAGCTTGCCACAAAGACGCCAGAGCTTAGCATCAACCCGCAGGACCCGCTTGACGTTGATCTTCCCATCAGCGTCTCTTTGCTGAGGCGTAATTTGCTGCTCTTCACTGTACTCAAGACTATTGGGTCGTTTGACTCGGGGGCATTTAGCGCGGCACTTGGGGCGGAGAATGGGATTGCGGAGGAGTGGGGCCTCGGCACCGTGCGTCAGGGGACACTCACTTCGAGTGTCTTTCTTGGCAACATCCTTGGCTGCCCACTGTCAGGACATCTTTTTTCTCACCACAGCGCAAAACGGGTGTTGGTGGGCTCGCTTATATTGCACACGGCATTTACTTTTCTATTTGCGACACTGACAAATTACGGATTTGCCCTGCTTTGTCGGTTTCTTATTGGCATCACCTTATCGTTTGTCATTGTATATGCACCCGTGTGGGTGGACATATTTGCCCCGCA
The DNA here is from genome assembly GCF_003719485.1 of Trypanosoma conorhini. Classification (NCBI taxonomy): domain Eukaryota; phylum Euglenozoa; class Kinetoplastea; order Trypanosomatida; family Trypanosomatidae; genus Trypanosoma; species Trypanosoma conorhini. The sequence continues at coordinate 11,118 of NW_021704121.1, read as the reverse complement.
TGATCGTCAGTCGGTTTGGATGGCCTCACACAATGCTGGAGTGCCGCTTGGCATTATGCTTGGCTACACCTGTGGCGCGTTTTTGCCATCCTACACCAATATTCATTGGGAATGGGCATTTTATATCAAATGCATCCTCACAATACCGGCCGTGGCATATCTGTTGCGCGTCGACTCCCGCTCGATTGATCGACCTAGCAGAAATAGATCGGAATCTGCTTCCACAGTCGCTGCAGCCGCTGCATCAGACGTGAGTGCAGCTGAGCGAGTCTTGAATGTTCTTCATGCGAACATGCGATTAATTTGGACCTCCTGCGTACCCTTGTTTCGTAATATAGAATATATGTGTAGTACGCTTGCCATGTGCTCGTTGTACTTTGTTGTGACTGGGCTGCAGAACTTCGTGACGCAGTACCTTCGTGAAGAGCCATTTAATGCATCCATGAAAACCATCATGTTGGGGTTTGGGGGTGCTGTCGTCACCGCCCCTGTTATTGGCGTTATCGTGGGTGGCGTCCTGCTTGATCGCATTGGTGGCTACCAAAGAAACCTACGACGTGTGACCGCGTTCGTCCTTGTGTGGGGTGCTGCCGCAGCCTTCTTCAGTATCCTTTGTATTTTCGTCACCGAAACGACGACGTTTTTGTTCGTGATTTCTATTGTGCTGTTTTGTGGTGGCGCCATCATTCCCCCGGGGAGCGGGACGGTGGTGACGTCTGTGCCTGAGCGCCTCCGCCCCGCCGGTGCCGCCTTCTCGCAGATGATGTATAACCTGCTGGGCAACTTCAGCGGGCCGATGGTCTGCGGCTACGTGGCCCAGTGGACGGGGCAACTCAAGTATGGCATCTACACCGTCCTCTCCTGCAGTGCTGTGGGTCTTGTCCCGATGCTGGTGCTGATGCGCAAGGTGTGGAGCACGCCCGAGGCGCCACCCATGTCGTCAGCGTCCGTGCGTAGCCGACAACGCCACCCACAGAAGACGGCTGCGAAGGATGCGTGGTCGATGTCAGCTGCTGCAAATGGCGCGGAGATGATGCGGCACGAGTCGTCGCGCCTCGAGCGCCCAGACGATGAGACTTTGCAGGTCGATGGGGAGACCACCACACAGGGTGGCAGCGCCATGTCCACCCCGAACATCACTGCCGGCTTTACGCTACCTGCGGCGTCATCGTCGCAGTTGTTTTTGCAGTCAAAGAAGAAGTTGCCGAATGCTACAAAACAGGGGGCGGTGCCTGTTTTGGTGGTTCACAATGGGCTCGGCGCGTCGCAGGAAAAACAGCAACAGGAGCAATGGGAGCAACCGCCGCCATCCGTCGGGTTTTCGGCGGATGGGACGCCGGAGATTATTCATATACTCGGTGGAACTGAAGAGCAGGCGCGGGTGGCCGGACGACCCAGCAGCGGAGGAACTGCGGCCATGAATGGAGCTGTTGAGCCTGCCCTGCAGGAAAGGGATGCGATGGGGGGCAGCACGGACGGAAACGATGAATTCGACTTGGCGCTGGAGGCCGACGCCGCGCAGATGATGTCCTTCCCCAATCACCATAGCCTTGGGCTGGACATTTTGCGCTCCTTTCTTAGCAGCGCGTCGCGTCGGCACTCGTCGTCACGGGGTGGCAGTCCCAACCCCACGACGTCGGCTCTAGAGCAATTGGAGGAGGTTGAGGTGGACAGTCTCGTTGACGCGCACCGTAGCCTGAGTGACCTCCATGTGCCCAGTCGAAGCCACACGCCAGCCGCGTTGACGAAAGGCCCACCGCCGCAACCGCATTAGTGAAACGGAGCTGCGGCAGCTAACTGTGGGGGTAAAAAGGCGAGGGAAGAAGAAGAGGTGGAGCGACACATACAAAGTTGAAAATGACCTCGCACCGTCACAAAGAGCAGCGGGAGGTTAAATGGAGGGGGAGTGAGAACAAAGACGAGAACTATATTTCCGTTTGCCCATGAGGATGCGTGTGATGTGACTCTCTGATTGCCTCACCAGCTTCTTTTTTTTTCTTCTTTTTTTTTCTCGTTTTTGCAGTTCTTTGTATTTCAGTCTTGCTTGTAATACTGCTCCGTCGCCTCTTCCCCTTCGCGTGTGCGTCGCATGGGTTTGCCTGAACTGCTCCCCAGTGGGTGACGCCCACTGGGGAGGAGCCGTAATGACAAGAAAACGGTGGGAAATGAACGAAGTAATGAAAACACAATGTACTTAAATTTCTGTACGTGTTCCTCCCCCCACCCCCCTCTCCCCCCAATTGTTTTCTCCCATGTATCTGCTGTGTGTGTGTGTGTTTTTTCCCCCTGTTTCGCAGTTGTTTAACTCACTCTCCCTCTCTTTTAGTAGTTGTGGTTTTCGTTTCGTTTCTCCCTCCGCTGTGTTGCGAAGTGTTTCTATATATCTACACACAATATGACTTATGTGCATTTTGTTCCCCTTTTCCTCACCTGTTCGCTCCCTAATTAAATGCATCTATGCTTACGTATAAAATGCCTCTGTTATATCTGTGTAATGTACGTGTGGTCCTAAATTAAATTTGCCCTTTGGACGTCTTTTTCGTCCTCCTTCCCTGGCGTGTGTGCGGGTGCGCGTATATGCATTTATCGCCCAGTTGCATACATATTTGTATATACATATATATATTTCTCTCTTCTCATCGCATCTATGCTTGGGTGCCTATTCTTCTACTTGACCACAGTTTAGGGCCTCTCTCTTTCTGTGTGTGTGTGTGTGTGTTGTCGTTTTTAAGGAAGCATCGAAGGGAGCGGTGGAGCGGAGATAGAAAAGCAAAGGCGTAAAAGCAAATAAAAAAAAGAGGTACTTGGGCCCAAGGACACTTTTAGAGGAGGCGCGTGCTGCTTAAGGCTATCATGCCTGCATCGGAGACTTCAACGCTCATCGGCTTTCTCCAACAGCTCCGCGGGACGCTTGTGGAGATTGAGCTGCTGAACTCCTCTATCGTCTCTGGCGAGATCACATTTGTGGAACCAAGCATGAATACCCACATGCGCCATGTGAAGATTACTGCAAAGGGGAAAAATCCGGTGCAGGCGGAGACCTACATGGTGCGGGGGAACACAATCCGCTACGTGATTCTCCCAGAGGCGATGAACACGGACGACGTCTTGAAGAAGGCGACCGCGGCACAGCACAAGGTGAAGAACTAAGGCGAGTCGAAGGAAGAGAACGGCGACAGTTGGATGCGAAGAGACGGGGAAGCTAAGGCGGGGTTGACCATTAAAAGGGGGTTGCCCCGGTATGGGGGCCGATGCTCGTGCCATTCCCTGTTTGTTTTGGAGTGCCTTTTTTTTTTCGTTGCCTGCGCGTGTGTGTGTGTGTGCGTGCACTCCTTATTGGTCTCCACTTCAATATTCGCCCCTATTAAACAAAAACAGAAAATGAAAAGGGGCGGTGGCGACGGCGCGCTGCAGTTCTTGCGGTCCTCCTCTCTCTTTGGTCTTTAGCCTGATGTCCTCTTGCCCATCGCCGTCACTCGTACTTCTTTCTCCGTCTCTTCTGCTTGTTGTGCTCCACTTTGCCAAAGAAGAATAGTGGGTGACCGCGGGCACCAAGCGACAACGCAGGACTGACGCACATCCACACAGAAGTGGGGAGAGGGAGCGAGCGTGGAAGCAGCTCGCCGTTCAGCTCCATCGTTGTTTCCCGACACGGACAGACCTGAGTTATAGTTAGAGAGGGGCTGCTTGCGACGCGGCGGGAAGGGGTCGCACCCACACACACAAGAATAAAAAAAAGGTTACAAAAGGAGACTGTGAGGGCGGTCGGCGTTTGCGTGTTTGTTTGTGTGTGTGTGTGTGTGCACCGACTCTGTCCTTCCTTTTTACTCACTCTGGATCCGGTTCGCTTGCTCCCTCGGCCATTGCCATCTCCATCGAAATGGATGCTGCGGCATGTCGTCGACTTCAGCACCGCATGGAATCCCGTGGCAGAGCAGCGAGCAGCCACACCACGTGCGCCATTTGTGGTTTCCACTGCAGCTGCCCGCCACATGCTCGGCGCGAGAGCCACGATGATGACGTTGCCCTCCGCAGCGGTGCTGGCGGCCGCCTGGATCGAGGCGCGGCTTTTTCGCTGCCTCCCTCCGCGCAGGCGTGGCTGCTGCAGCGGGTGGAAGGCACAGAGGTGGACATCACTGACGGCGGGACGGATCACCGGCGACACATTTCGTGCTGCTGCTCCTGTTGTCACGGGTATCATCACCTGTTTCACACGCGAAGCGGTGGTAGTTGTGGTGCCCCTGGGAAGCCGGAGGAACGCAAAAAAGGCGAAAGAGAAGAAGTGCTTCTGGAGGCATGCACGAGACACTCATGCTCCCCGAAGAGAACGGCGGCCCCACCGCTCTCAGCTCTGGCGGCAGCGCGCCCTTTTCCAGAGGCTACAGAGAGTGGCGTGAGAGAAACCCCGGTGGTTGGCAACGCGCCCGGGACCCGACGGGACCCGCCATTCAAGCCGTGCAAGTCAGCGCTGACGCTGGCTCCGTTTATTCGGCTGGCGGTCTCCACGCCGCCCCGATTGCCCACGGAGAGCGAAAATAGAAGCAGTGAAGCGGGTGGCTGTAGCCAAACCCGTCCTGGCGTTTCGCCCCACGAATACGAAGGCTCGCCAGGTGAGAATATTGAAGTGCGTCAACCATCGTGCGCATTTGCGCCCGCGCCTTTTTTCCCCGTCGCGCGCTCCTCAGGCCAACCAGCACCACGGCAGAGTTTGCGTTCAACTGAGCTTCCGGCCACGGTCTCGGAAGCGCCACAGCCGCTACCTTCAGCAGGACACGCAATGGCAGGAACAGATGGAGGCACCCTACCAACAATTGTTAGCGCAGGTGTCGCTGCGCAAGCTATGCAACCTGTGCAGTCCGTGCAAACTGCGCAACCTGTGCAACCTGCGCAACCTACGCAATCCGTGCAACCTGCGCAATCCATGCAACCTGTGCAACCCATGCAACCTGTGCAACCCATGCAACCTACGCAATCCATGCAACCTACTGGCAATATGTCCCTCGAAAGTGTGCCAGTTGGTGTTGTGGCAGCTCCGGAGCTGAGGCCTGACAGTTCACAGAGAGGCAGCCCTTCCCCTTCGGGCGCCATGGCAGTAACACCACGCCAAGTTTCCTTTTTGGGACTATCTACTTCCCCACAAAACCAAGTCCCATCTCTCCTGGCAACGTCCGTGCTGCAGCCAACCCTGTTGGACGCCTCAGTGAGGGCAGCAGCGCCGGAAACGGCATCGGCGACGCGGACGGATGTCCCGGCTCCGGCCCCACTCTCTCCTGGCAACGTCCGTGC
>NW_021704121.1:0-5807 GCF_003719485.1 Trypanosoma conorhini | reverse complement strand
GCAACCTGCGCAATCCATGCAACCTGTGCAACCCATGCAACCTGTGCAACCCATGCAACCTACGCAATCCATGCAACCTACTGGCAATATGTCCCTCGAAAGTGTGCCAGTTGGTGTTGTGGCAGCTCCGGAGCTGAGGCCTGACAGTTCACAGAGAGGCAGCCCTTCCCCTTCGGGCGCCATGGCAGTAACACCACGCCAAGTTTCCTTTTTGGGACTATCTACTTCCCCACAAAACCAAGTCCCATCTCTCCTGGCAACGTCCGTGCTGCAGCCAACCCTGTTGGACGCCTCAGTGAGGGCAGCAGCGCCGGAAACGGCCTCGGCGACGCGGACGGATGTCCCGGCTCCGGCCCCATCTCTCCTGGCAACGTCCGTGCTGCAGCCAACCCTGTTGGACGCCTCAGTGAGGGCAGCAGCGCCGGAAACGGCCTCGGCGACGAGGACAGAGGTCCCGGCTCCGGCCCACGCGACAGCGTCAAATCTGCAGCCAACTCCTGCAGTGGTGTCCTCTGAGCCTACATCCACCGAGGTGATGAATGCGCTGCGAGAAAAATTGTTGTTGGAAAAGGCTGACGCTTATGTGCGTGGCATGGAGCAGCAGAAGGAGGAACGCTTGGCCCAAGAAGAAGAGCGGCAAATTTCGGAAAACTATGCACGTATATTGGAGCTGTTTGTCCGCCTCCGTGAGGACGATCACGAACTACTCGAGGCTATATATGAAAACATCGTACCCTCCGTGGAAAGCTCTCCGCCCGACCCGGCGTCTGTCGGGCAACGCCCTCCTCCACCTCTGCAAGAAGGGATGCAGAACACAATACCGTCGCAACCCAACTTGCCATCGTTTCCGGCGGGAGTGATGGCGGCCTACAAGGTGGGTACAGGAAGCACGGCGCCGTCGGTGCCGCAGCCGCAGCCGCAGCCGCAGCCCACGGTGCCAACGCAGGTGGAGCTACCTCCTCCACTTCCGCCGCCGCCGGTTGTCGTTACGGCGCCGCCAACTCCGCAGGCATCATCCGCCACGACCCTACCGGTCCCCCAGTTGCGACAAGAGCCGCTCGAAGCAGCAGCCACATTGACATCTACAGGAGTGCCATGGGGATCGGCAGACGGAACAATGAAGGCGTGGGTGGACAAACACTTTGGATCGTCTTTGGATCCACAGCATCGTGCGCTATTGCAACATGTCTTGCTTTCCAGAGAGGCGGAGGTAAGGCGGGTGGCCGCCGCAGAAGCCCAATGTAAAAAGCTCGAGGCACAACGCTTGGATGCAACAAACTCTGGTGTGCCGTTGGCTGCCGGAGAACCTGCAGGAGAAAGTTTGAATCAATGGAAACAGGAAAAAGATATAGAGTTAACAAGGGCACTCGGTCAATTGTACGCAAGGGAAGAGGAACTTATGGCGGTTCGAAAGGTGCAGGAAGAGCAGAAAGCAAAGTTGGAGGTACTAACGCGATATATGCAAGCGCATTCCGCCCCCTTGGGTGATGTGGGTGCTCCTCGCGAGGAAACGGAAGAGTTGCGTCGATGGAAAATGCGCTGCGACGCTCTTGAGCAACAGCACAGATTCAGTGTTCAACGCCTGGAGGAGCTACAGGCGTATATTGAACAGCTACGCAACGGTGCTCAGCAGGCAGTTATGAATGTCTTTTCCTCTGGGGCGACTGCCCGACCCGTGCCATCCGACACAACAACGGTGCACCTGTCTTCCGTGAATGCATCGCGGCCAGCGAGCTATTCGGAAACGGTTACACCGTACGGCAGTGCATCTATTTCTAAGCCTTTCACAGTTCCTAGTTATTTGGCTCCGCCACGAATGACTGGTGGTGTATTCGCTGCTGCAGAGACACGTCGAGAAAGTCCAGCCGCAGGCACACTGAGTACACCTCAGCCTCGTTCTGATACTGTTACTCATTCCGCGGCTAGCATAGATCGGGCGGCGGCGTTGAAGCAGCTTCGTGAGGAGATGGATGTGGAGTGTAGTCGATTTGCCAATGAGACGCAACGCTGGCACGAGTATGTCAAGCATCAAGAAGAGCGATGGTCACAGCTGCACCGCCGGTGATAAGGAGGTGAGACTTTCTTCTGTTGTTTGTGATCTTACCTTAGTTCTTTGGCTGCGTCTGTACTTTGTGGAGGCCCTGGCGTAAACGGCCTCTTTCAAAGGGCCAGTCTGTACATATATTCACATAGAGCGAGAGAGAGGGAGGAGGAATTTCCGGTTGGGAGAAGGTTGCTGTGTACTTCTATTACCTCCTCCTCCACTGCAGCGTGGGAGTTTAACGTCCCATTTTTCATCACATACCCTCTACTTTATCATTTTCCTTGTCTGATGAAGCAAATACGACGCGATACAATTCGCTTTACTCTCCCCCCTCTCTCTCTCTCTCTGTGTCTGTGTGTGTGTGTGTGTGCAGCTCGCTGCGTGTACTGTTATTCTTTTATGTTGTCGCTCTCTCACTCCCTTGCTTATTTCCACAAGCAACCAAACACACGCACACACGCACTGCGTGCCTCTGTACGTGTGCCCTGTTTCTGATTGCATCTCTTTCTCTCTCTTCTTCGCACTCAAGTTGCTTCACGCAGTCTGGCCGACAGATACCTTACTGGACTGCTGCAACCTTGGTAACGGTGCTGCTGACGGTGAAGGCTGTTTCCTTCTTCCCTATATATATAGGCAATAGATATAGGGCCCGTTTTCTTCCGTTTTTCACCGCACACAAGTGTGTGCGCATACACTGGTACCTTAGGTATTCCAGGCGTCTACCGAGGGGAGGGGAGGGGGGACTAAACGAGAGGAGGCCGCGGCCGACGGTTGGTCGTAATTTTTCTTATTCACTTACTTCATTCGGATTCGTTTCTATGTCCACGACTGCCACGGGTGCTAGCGTGACGCCTACGGGCACGAAGGTGGATGCGGCGGCGGCGGATCTTCGCGGCATTGTGGAGGGCGCTGCTCAGCGGCAGGAGTTGGAGCAGAGCGCAGACGCCTTTCTGCGGAGTAACACGAGACACAAAGCTGCTGATGTTTTACTGGCACTCTGTGCATACACGTTTGGAGGCCTTATGCATGTGCGTGGTCAAGGCACGGCACTCACAAGCCTTTCCATGTGGGCCTCAGGCACCACATTTCTGCTTAACATGCAGGTGCGTAAAGTATTCGAGATTGAGGACACAGCAAGGCGTCGTCAGGTGGCGGCAGGGATGAGCTTAGAGGAGAGGAACGTGTTTCAATTGGAAACAGTGGCGTCGTGGGTGTGGATGCTTACTTCGATGCAGCAGTTCAAAGTTCATAAGCGTATGAAGTACTGCGGCTATAGCAGTTGGATGGGATTAGGTTGCTGTATGTACTTCACGCTACGACATGCATACAATGCGCTGCTGCTCGAATAGCTTCATGAAAGTGGCGGGAACAGAATCTAAGAGAGGAGGGAGGAGGAAAAAAGTTTTTTTTTTTTTTTCACATTCCTTAATGGGGTAGGTTGCTTTTGCATCTTTGCTAACTCGTGAATGCTTGGCTTTTTCCCTTGTGGTGTTTCCTCACAATGAGGGCGAGTTGCTTAAGGAGCCTGGTGGGTTACGCTTTGCTCACAGGATGGAGACACATTTACGTCCTGCGTCACTTGATTTTTTTTTTTTGTGCCTGGAACGAACTGCAGAGCCAAGGAACTGGAGGAATAGTCTACCCGTCTTTCTGTCCGTCTGTGTGTGTGCGCGCGCGCGTGTGTGTCTATCGCAGGTGGTGGGAGGAAGAAAGATGTCATCGTCTGTCGCAACGGAGGGGCGGAGGATGTATGACGCGAACGCCGAGGGCATCGGCTGCACCCGAGAGCAGCAGATGCTGTTGAAGCTCAAAAACTTCCTCGGGTGGACGCCGGCAGTGAAGCTTGACGCCTCCGTTGACGCCTTCCTCCTCCGATGTTTGTCTGCGGTCCAATTTTCCGTTTCGGAGGCTGTGGCTCTGCTGAAGCAACGGCGTTCCTACGAGGTGAGTCTACCCTCACTGCACATCACTGCCACGGTGCTGGATGTGTTGCGCAGTGGGGCGGTCTCTGTCATTGGCCATGACGTGTTGGGTAGGCCAGTGCTGTACGTCACGACCCACCACATCTCTCAGTTTGTGCTTGAGGCCCAAGACTTGCAGCGCCTCGTTGCGGTGGTAATGGAGTACATGCTGTCGTACTGCGTCCAGACACCGCCGCCTCTACCAAGTGGAACTGGGGGCTGTGACACGTTGTCAGAAGAACACCAGCAGCAGATTATTCTTTTAGTGAATGAGGAGGCTTCATCGTGGCATACCAGCCAGGCAGCACTCGCCAACATGAACGCCATCCGCAGCGTCGTCTGTAAATACTATCCACGATTTGTAGGGCTGGTGCTTGTCTTTCAGGCCTCATTGGATGTGCGGCATGGAATCGAAGCAGCCTTCGGTGACACTTTGGAGGAGTCAAAACGTCTGGTGCAGGTGGTCACACGAGGAAATATTCAAAAGTATATTGACCGCTCTGTTCTGACACTAGAATTAGGGGGCAGCAACACGTCGGTTGCGGCGCCTGATACGTTTACTGACGCCGTTCTTTCCCACTGGTTCAACGTGAGAAGTTACTTGGCTGTGGAGGACACCAGGACAAGGCCACTGTGGCAGCTTCCACCGCCGTTTGTGAACATTGCTGACTGGAGCCGTCTCCAACGACGCACAGTGACCACCACAGTACCCCTCGAGGCACTCAGCGCAAGAGGCAGTCAGTTTGATTGCACATCCTGCACTTCCCGCCTTTCAAACGCCTTTCGTGGGGCCTCCGAGGAGGACGACGGCTTTTGCTCCGCCATCTCCGAAGGGGAAGATCTGACCCAGAACAACGGTGGCTTGTGCCTTACTCCCAGGAGCGTGTCCTTTGATTTTGATGCAATCAACAATGCATCTTCAGCCACGCTGCTGCGGGAATTAAGGAAGGAGCGGGAGCTTAGAATAGCGGCCGAGCAACAGTTAAAGAAGATGCGTCTCGGCATCACACTTGATTTGACAACGGCAACGGAGGTCGAACGAACCCTCACATGTATACACACGGAGTTGAACGTTCTTGTAGGAAATGTTGTTGTCCGCGCAAAAGAGGCGGCCGCAAACGGCTCTCCCCCTACCCTTTTGCAGCTCCTCGACTTGACACTCTCGGCGTTAGAACTGGCAGGTCATAGGGCCCAGCGTGTTCCGGCGATGAAGGTTGCAATGCCTGTGAGCCAAGCCCCGCCGCCTAGCACATCCTGTTGTTGCATGATGTAAACTACTCTGGCTCTTTTATTACCGATATTATATCCCTGCTTCGGTATGTTACATGTTGTTGTAGAGGCTTCTGTAAGGGAGTTGCGAGCAGACGAGGGCTCGCACGTTACTTTATCCACCTGGAATAATTAGATGTTACACTTTTCTTTTGCACTCGCTTCGGTGGACCATTGCGTGGGTCGTGGTCGGGCCTCAGCAGAGCGGTGCATTTGCCGTTTTTCGGTCCCCCCCCTCCTCCCCAATTCCCCTTGGGCCCGCCTCGCTGCGGCGTCGTGTGCCGCTGGGAGGAGGAGGGTATGATGAAGAAGAAAACCACTCAGCCGCCAATTCGGAAGTGACAGGAGGGTATAAATTCTATTTTTCATATAAGTGATTCGTTTTATGTGTGTTTGTGTGCGCGCGTTTCCCATTGAGGGACACCCGCCATTGCTGTATTAGCAAGCTTATATCAATTGAGCTTTTTTTTTCCGTTTGTTTGTTTGGTTTCATCCGTGTTTTTCTCTCTTTTGACTCGAGCGGCAGCCCTCAA
>NW_021704119.1:45984-56371 GCF_003719485.1 Trypanosoma conorhini | reverse complement strand
GCGTAGGGCTGGGCTGGTTGTGGCCGTGGCTCTCCGACGCTGACAACTCCTTCGAAGGAGTCACAAGTCTGGACGACGGTGCGCGTCCACTGTTGATGCTACTGTTGAGCCCGCGAGCCGCCGCATGCGTTGCGTGGGTGCGCTTCGGCGTTGAACACAGTCCCGATGCCGTCCGCTGTGTCACGACAGGCACCTCCTCCTTTGGCTCTGCGGGCTGTTGCGGTGGCTGAAAGACCGTTCGAGGAATGCGCCGCAAGGCACTGTGCGCATGCACGACGGAGGGCGGCTCCAGCCTCGGCAGAGGATGCGAGGGGGGCAGCAGGGGGGTCTGCCGCGGTGCCGCTACCGCGGCTTGCGGGGCAGCCGTGCCCGGGACAGTCGTGCCCGGGACAGTCGTGTCCGGGACAGTCTTGCCCGGGACAATCGTGTCCGGCGCAGTGACAGAAGGATCGGTCTGCTCGCTGCCCAGATTCTCTTTGACGGGCGCGGGCGCGTCGGCCGCCGGTCTGGTGCGTGTTTTTTTAATGCTCTTTCCACGGCTCGAGCGGGGTGTGGCGAGTGACGTCTTTGCGCCACCCCGCGGCGTGAACAGCTGCGTGGCGGGCGCCGGCTTCGATGACTCACGAGCAGCCGTCTCCCGCCTCCGCCCCACCTCGGACGAGAGCGAACGGTACGGCATCCTTCCGCCGATTGAGGTGCCGTGCGACTGCAGCAGGGCGCCGTCCAGCGACAGGCGGCGTGGGCGGCTCGGGTGCTGGGAGCGCTGCGCGGCGCACTTGGCGATCTCCACAATCTCCTGCGCCGTGCGCAGCACCTCGTGGCAGTCCTGCTGGAAGCCGCAAATTTCACTGGCGAGGCGCGGGTTTTCGCCAAGCTCTGGCAGCAGGCCTTCCAGCTTATCGAGGTATCCCACCGACTGGATCTGGCACTCGCGGGCGTGCTCCAGCACCTCCGCATCAACGAAGAGGTTTCGCCACGACCCCGCGAGGTTCTCCTGGAGCTTTGCCCCCTCCCGCAGCACAAACGCACGCACCCGAAGACGGAGTGCGTCACAGACGTTGGCCGCCATAACGTCCCGCGCCGCCGCGTGCGGGTGGCGTCCACGTCGTTGGGGCTTCGTCAACTCCGCCATCGCAGGTTCCCGCCTGCGGCCCGTCCGCGGCGACTGCGTGCGGGCGTGAACGTCGAGCAGCCGCCGCGACTGCGACGCCCCTCGTGCGGTGCGTGGGGTGAAGTTAAAGATACGCGCGTCCCACGTCATCGCGGTGTCGGGGAGTTCGTTGCCGCCCGTGGCGTGTTCGGCAGGGGCGGGCCACGCCACCTCGCAGACGATGAAGCGGTTGGTGAGCAGCGAGTGGAAGAGGCTGCGCTCGGCGATAATGGGCAGCGCGAGGCCCGCGCGGTCGGTCTCCTCCAAGAAGCTCTGAAGTGAGCCCAGGGCGGGGACGTCGTTCAGCCGCATCACCGCCTCCGTGTCGGCGTCCACCACAAGGTAGTACTTCACCGCAGCGGAATTCGCCGCCTCCTCCTTCTTCCTCGCGTCCGGCGCGGGGTCGCCGTGCTCCGCGGCGCGGGACGCTCCGCCATCCTCGTCGCAGCCCTCGGCGGCGGCGGCGGCCTCGGCCGTGATGGTCACGACATCCTCCAAGTGAAGCACCTCCCCACCGCAGGCCAGCAGGGGCTGCTTGTAGCGGAGCTCCACCGCGTTCGTCACAAAAAAGAACCTCTTCCCCTTAAACAACGCGTCGCGGGAGCGCTTCCGTGCGGCGGTGGTGGGGATCGGGTACAAAGGAAACGGGCAGACGTCGGACTCCGGCCGGAGGTAAAACGCCGCGTGCACGGCCGTGGCACCGTGCCACTGAATCGGCACCTCAAAGCGGACTGGTGGGGGCAGGACGGTGAGCGGGGAGGAGGCGCCCTGCGCGAGTGCGGCGAACCACTCGAAGACGTACTTCGGCTGCACGATGGAGTAGCCGCAGGCGAGCGCCATGAGGCACCACGGGTCGTCGTTGATGGCATCCGCGCAGTGCAGCCTGCCGATTGGCTGCGGCATGTCGAGCAGCGGCGTGGGTCCGCGCGGCCCCGTCGTCGTGGCACCTAGGCGATAGTACATCAGCTCCAGTTCCCGCACGTAGTCGGCGCTGAAGGTGCTGCGGGCGATGCTCACGACGAGCGGGCGAAAGCGCAGGCGCAGGCAAATGTGGGCGCCAAACTGCAGCTGCGCGCCGTCGGTGAGGTAGGCCGGGTGCTCCAGCACCGCCGTTTCATTCGCCAGGACGTCGCCGCCGTCACGGAGGTTCACTACGCGCAGCACGAGTGGGTCCTCCCCGTGCAGTTGACTCGGCGGCATCTCCGCCTCCGCCTCCGCGGGGTCGTCGTGCTCCCACGCCTGCTTGCGTGGGCCGTCCAGCTTGGGGTGGCTCGGCGACACCACCCCGTTCATCTCCGCCTGCGCGTCGTTGAGAAAGCTGCCCACAACCTCGCCGCCGTTGTCGCCCGCGTCGTCGGGCTCCCCGTGGCGAAGCAGCCGCTTCTGCTGCAGCCGCAGCGCCTGGCTCTCACGCATCACCGTCAGCGAGGCGTGCCGCAGCGCAATGCCGCCGTGGTCCAGGACGATGTCGACGCCGCGGTCCCTGCCCACGATGTACGGCTCCCGGACGACAAGCGAGTAGTACGGCGCGCTACCGAGCGGGCGGCCGCTCGCAAACTCCAAGGAAAACATATGTGCGACAAGCCCGTGGCAAAACAGGCCTCACCCAAATCCTCGCTCTCCGCAAACACACACACACACACACCTCTCTCAGTCAAAGAAGCGAAAAGTACCAAATAAATTCCTACCCCGATGAAGACACTAATCTATTCTCCGGCAAGCACACAGAAAGAGTGAAGTGGAGAAGAGCATGTGGGGAGGGAGGGGGGAGGGGGCGCTTGAAGGAGGAGCAGGCAGAGGCAGAGAAGAACTGAAAGCGAGAGAAAGAAGAAAAATAGTAACAATAGTAATATTATAATAACACATCTCGCCACACGACGATACGCACGCGTGAGTGCACGGAAGTGCATGCAAGTCAGAACCCGCCTTTGCTCCTCGCCGCCACAGTTCCTTGCAGCCGTCCGCATCCCCGTGGTGCCGCCCGCACGCGCACACATACACATACGCACTCTTCCCAGTGGAGCTATCAGGGTGAAGCCAATTCCCTCCTTCCTTCTGAGTGGGGGTGGGGAGTGCTCTCTATTCGCTTCGCCCCTCAGCGGCTCCTTCCTCCTTGGACGCCATCTCCCGTCCCGCGGAAGAAGAGACGCGCAAAAATAAATAAACAAATGAAAATGCAAGCGCGACGAAGTTTGGCGTCCGCACCCGCGTGCAACAAGGCGCGCACGTGTGGCGACGGAGGGAAGGAGCCCTCGTGTCGCTCAACTGGAGGGTGTCGCGTCTGCGGCCATCGTGAGCGGCGGCGTCGGCTCCTGCTGATGCTGCCGCTTTATCTCCTTCAGCCGCTGCAGCAGCTCCTTCATGCGGTTAAACACAGGGGACTTGAACTTGCGCGTGGCATCCGCCGCGAGCTCATTCAGCCGTTGTTTCTGCAGCGGCACCGTCGCGTACGCCTCCACGCACTCCTTCATGGCGGCAACGTAACTCGACGCCGCCGCCGCCGCGCCACTCTCGGCCGCCACGCACGCCTCACTCGACTCAACGCTCGTCACAATTTCTCGCATCTCCCCCAGCGCCTTGGCGAAGGCCTCTTTTGCCGCCAGCAGCGCGGCCTCCGCGGCAGACGACGCCTCTTCCCCCTCCTGTCTGCCGCATCTCTGCTGCAGTCGCAGCAGGCGGTCGAGGTGCTTCTGCGAGAGGTCAATGAGCCGCTTGAAGTTGTCCAGCATCACCCGCAGCGCCTCAATCTCGCGATAGACGCTGCCGTAGTCGCGGTTGCCGGATTCGGCCGGGGGCGCCTCGCCGCCGTCGGCGTACACCGTCAGCCCGGCCGGGATGTACCCCCACTTCATGGCGCTAATCGGGAGGTCCGCCAGCGCGTCGCTCGGCGTGTCGTGGTGTTGTGCGGCGGGCAGCGGCGCCTCGCCTTGCCGATCCCGCTGCCGCGCCTGAGCCGTGAACTCCTGCTCCGACTCCCGCAGTTCGTTGGCCATTTGCGTGGCCGCCATGATCTTCGGGTCCTCCGGCGGAAGCTCGGAGTTCACGCGCGCGAGCCGCGTGGCACTGTAGTTTGTGAAGCAGACGTACTGGTATGTCAGGTGCGTGATGGCGGGGCGGAACGGGGCGATGAAGAGCGGGGCGTCCAGCAGGCCCTCCAGCATGGTGTGGTTCTCCAGCACGGTGGTGAAGAGCAGCCTGCCGCCGGGGCGGAGCAACAACTTGGCGGTCTGCACGTACGCCGTCCAGACGTCCTCCGTGATGAAGGGCGGGTCGGCCAGGACGTAGTCAAAGGCGGCGAGGTACTGCACCGGCACCTGCTCCGGCCTGTGGAAGTCGTAGCGCACGAAGCCCGGGTCCGCCTCCCACTGCCGGTCAAACTCAAACAGGCGGCTGTCGGCAGCCAGGGCGGCCGCTGTCGCGGTGCCGTCCTCGCCGGCCGGGTCACGCAACAGGGCGAAGTAAAGCGACGGGGTCGACAAGAACGCGCACGCCGTCGCGTGGTGCCGCACCTCCGCAACGATGGCACTGATGGTGTGCGGCGAGTACCAGTACTGATTGAGCTCCGCCTTCTCCTCGTCGATGCGGAACTGCACGTCATTCCCTGTTTGCATCTCTCCTCCTCTCTCTTTGCGTGTGTGGGGGTTTGAGCGTCAGCGCTGGTTATCAGTGGCGCCGGTGTCGTGTGGCCCACTGCTGCCGCGGTCCCTCCCTCTCCTGCGCGATGGCACTCGTAATGGCTAACACTGCAAACGGGCGGAAGAAGAAGCCGAGGCACCGTGCGTGCGGGCACACAGACACACAGGCAGAGAGAGAGAGAGAAAGCCGGCAGTAGTTATTGCCGGCGTCTGCGTGCGGGGAGGGGAGAAGGCGGAGTTCAGCAGCAATGCGGGCATCACAGGCGCCCCCCTCCCACCACCACCGCCACCAACAAAGAGATGAAAAGAAATAAGAAGGCGAGAAACGAAGGCTTCTAATGCGTGACTCTCGCAGCACGCCCATGCCTCCCCAGGCAGGACTTGAACGCCGCGGAGCGCGATCCGCGCGAAACAGAGGCTGCAAATGAAATGTACTCTAAAAAAAAAAGGTGACGACTGCGGCCGTGCACGCGCGGGCATACACAAAACACGCAAGCAGGCAACCACCCAGCAAGCACCTAAAAAGTAGAAGGGAGAAAACAAAACAACGACAAAAAAAAGCCAACAGATCGGTTTGTATTCATCTCTTTTTCTCTCTCTCCACCGGGCATCGCGTCTAGGCTCAAAGAAGGAACACGGTGACGCCACGGGCCGCTTGCGTGGACGGGGCACCTTCTACTCCACGTATGTGTGTGTGTGTGTGTGTGTGTGTGTGTGTGTGTCAGCACCCGCCCCAGCTCTGCAAAGCGGCGGAGGATGAGTGCATGACAGCAGGAAATGCACCCACACGCACCTGCCTTCTTGTTGCTTGGGCGGGGAAGGCCTCTCCCCTCTCTTCCCTCAAACCCGCTTTCTAGTTCAACTCGACGAGGCTGGCGGCAAACGCACTGTAGTCAATGCGGGTGTCTAGCCGCGGCGGCGGGGGCGGCAGATGCCCCAGTGGGCTCAGCTGCAGTCGCACCCGCGGAAAGCATGTCGCAAACGCATGCGTGGGGCTTGTGCTGCTGCTGCCGCCGCCGCCGCGCTCTCCATCGGCGTCCGCGTTTCCCACGATGCCAAAGCGGGTCGCCGCGTGGCACGCCCCGAAGCGCTCACGGAAGCAGCGCCAGAGGCCCATGCAAAACTCCATTGCAGCCTCCTCCGCGGCACGCGCCTCCTGCTGCACCGCCGGCGCGACACAATACACCGGGGAGGGCGAGGCAAGACCCCACGAAAGATTGGCCGACCCCGCGCTGCAGCGCGCCGGCGTGGTGTCCGCAGCGGGGTCGTTAAACAGCACCTGCCGCACCACACGGGCCACGATGGCCATTGGGAGGATGCCCGCATCGGCGTGATCGTGGCCGCGCAGCCGGCGCAGAATACAACCCGCATGCGCTGCCAGTTCGCGTCGCAGCTCGACGCCCTCCGTCGGCCTCCACAAGCTGCTGCCGGCGCCGTCGCCGCTTGGGCGTGGCGAGGATCGACCAGTGGTCAGTCGCGGCGACTCAGGGACCCAGTTGCCGTCCTCGCCGCCAGTGCTGCCGCCGCGCTTCTCGCAGGAGGCGCAGCGGTGAGCGTGGAGGGCGGCGACAATCCGCTCGCTCGCCCGCCGCACCTCCTCCCGCGCGGACTCAATCAACGCCCTCAACTCCTCACTTGGGCGTGCGCAGGACGTCGGCACCACCAAACTCGCGTCACTCGCGCCACAGCAGTCGCCTGCCGCCGTGGCCGTCGCGTTGCGGGAATTGCGCTCGCGCGAAGTGGCACCGTCGGCCTCGCCACTTCCGGCCCTTCCGCCT
Organism: Trypanosoma conorhini; assembly: GCF_003719485.1. Classification (NCBI taxonomy): domain Eukaryota; phylum Euglenozoa; class Kinetoplastea; order Trypanosomatida; family Trypanosomatidae; genus Trypanosoma; species Trypanosoma conorhini. The sequence continues at coordinate 49,808 of NW_021704119.1, read as the reverse complement.
CCCTGCGATTTCCCGGCGTCGTCGCCGTCGCCAGCGGAGGTTGCCTCGCCAAAGAGAGTCACAGGCGCCACGGCGGCGTCGCTGCAGCGGACGTCGAACACCATCGAAACGCGGGATTCGCTTTCGGCGGCAGCGGCAGCAGCAGCAGCAGCAGCAGGAGGAGGAGTGGGGGTAGGAGCAAAGCGCCTGCGCCACGGGGTTGGGGTGGGACCGTCCACAAGCACCATCGACGCCACACCGTCGGCGCTGGGGACGGACGGCCGCACCGTGACGGCGGACGCGGCGTCCCCCTCGCGCCCTATCGCCTCCGCGAGGGTCGCGGGCCACGGCGGAGGCGCCTCCGTCTTGGAGCGCTTCGCCGCAGCCGCCACATCGTCCTCCCGCGTCGCCGGCGCCCCCGTGCGAGTCCAAGCCGTAGCGCTGCAGGAAGAGCCCCTGCCGCAGAGAATAAAGGACGTCGTCGATGGCGAGGGTGGGGCCGATCGCTCGCGTTTCCCGCGGCCCGAATGCATCGCTGGCGGCCCCTGACCCTGGCGAGCGCCTGCAGCAGCCACGGGAGCGGCCTCTACCGCGTGGGGGATGGGGGCTGCGGCCAGCAGCAGGCTCCTTCTGCCCCCTGCAACAAGCCCCTCCCGCTCCTCCGCAGCCACGGCTCCCGCAGCAGGGGCGTCGTGCAGGACAACCCACGGCCGCCCGGACGACGACGACGACGACGACGACGGCGGCGGTGGTGGTAGTAGTGGCGATGTCGTCGGCGTTGAGGCGCGGAGGCCAGTGGCGGTGCTGGCGCCGCCCTCCTCCTCCGCGCACGCCTCCTCGGAGAGACGGAGGTTGGGGAAATTCGACGGCAGGATGGCCGGCCGCGGCCGCGGCGACGGCGACGCCGGGCGGCTCTCCGACTGCCGCCGCGAGGTGAGTGCGCTGGCGAACGAGAACGAGACCCAGCGGCTGCTCGGGTCCAAACTCTCCGCCTCCGCTTCCTCCGCTCCCGTCGCGGTGGCACCGCCCACAACCGGCGCGAAACTCCAGACGCAGTCAACATCATCCTCGTCGTTTAACTCCGGCGGGGCGGCCGCGGCGACGGTTGGCGTCAGCGGCCTCCGCGGGGGCGCCGCTCGCGGTCGCGGCTGCACCGGCGACGTCGGCGCCGTACGCACTGCGCCCACCACCCCCCGGCGGCCGCGCAGGCAGCGAGTCCGCTTCGCATTCCCCGCCGCGTTGGCGTCGCGGCATCTCAGCGGCGTGGGAGGCGGCGGCGCGGGAGGGAGGGGCGCCAGCCGCAGCGACGGACGCCCCCGCAGCTGCTGGATGCTCACCGTCGACGCCTCGTCGCGGTAAATCTCATCCACGTCCATGCGGTGGCGCAAAAAGGAGGGGGGGGGTGGGGGAAAAAAGTGCCCGCGTGCGACAGCCCTTGTCCTCGCCACGCCAGTCCCTCCGTCAGTGATGTGTCTACTGTCGCCTCGCAGCCGGCACGAGCCGAACCTCCGCTCGTGAAAGACAACCGCGCGGGGTGGAGTGGGAGAAGCCGCAACGGAGCGTCGGTCTATTTGTGTGTGTATTTATCTAGGGGAGGCTGAAACGGATCCGCGGCAGGCGCCACACTCTACTCCGCACACGCACACGCCTCTAGCCGTTCCTTGCACACAGACACGCACACACACACACAATGCAGAAGAGGAGGAGAAGGAGAAGGGGGGCTGGGCGTCGGAGGGGGCGGAGCAGCGACGACGACGACGCCGATGGCCCTCGGCCCATCGCCAGTCCAGCAAGTGAAGAAACAACTGAGCATGTGCCGAGGAGAAAGTTGTGTTCGGTAGCAATAGTAAATGACGGCAATGAGGCAGGCGTGGGAGAAAGCAAAGGAGAGAGGAGGAGAAAAAAAAAACAAGTAAAGGGGTTGTGGAAGCAGCACCACCCACGCGTCGCTGGCGACGGGGCGGTCTTGCCGTCACCCCGCGCCACAGCAGCGGCGGCTGCCCGTGCGCCCGCTGCACCGCCAGCAGACCCTCCACGCGCGCAACTTCGTCCAGCAGCCCCACGAGCCGGGCAGTGAAGACAGCGTCGTTCCGCAGCGTGTGGTCCGTGGAGAAGCAGCGGTGCGCCAGCTCGGCGCGGTCGGCCTCACGCTCCGCCTCCGCGTCGGTTGTGTACATCGACGACGGCCGCGAGGAGGCGGCGGAGGACGGCAACGACGACGTTCTCGACGCATCACGGCAGAGCGCCATGTTCCGCTGCGCGTGGCGCAGGGCGTGGCTGTGGGAGCCCACAATGAGCTTCACAATGTCCAGGTTCCTAAAGTGTCCCGCGACTTGCTTCAGCTTCACGACCAGGACGCTCGCCAGCGGCCCCGACTTGGCGTAGAACTGCAGCGCCACCACAAACAGTTCCGTCATAGTCGTCCCGCCACCACCAGCCGCCGCAGCTGCGGCACGACTCCTCGCGCTGCCCGTCCACGTCCCCACCCTGCGTGTCCAGCCCGTGATGCAGATGGACTGCGTCTCGTTGAGCAGCGGCCGCTCGTCCACCACGACGTCTATCCGCGCCGAGGGCTGGCCCCGCGGCGCACAAAAGCCTGCAAGGGAGTGGAATTCGTCGTCCTCCGCCTCATCGCCGCCGCATGCCGGGGGCGGTGTTGCAGGCTTGGCCTCGCCGCTCGCCTCCATGGGCGGCTGCCATGCCGCTGCAGGTGCGCCCCGAACTCAGGGCTCTCCATCACAACAGCGCCGCCGCCGCCACGGTGCTTCAGCACGAAAAGTGAGCCACTACTCGTCAGCAGCACCGCACGCGGGGCAACGCGTGTCGCCAGCGTCTCACGCACCCCTCGGCTGGGGCTGCCGTGCGTGCCCTGCGGGGCGGGCAGCAGTTGCCGGCAGCGGGCCGCGAGGAGAGGCTGCAGGGACTCCGCGGACCGGCGGTCCACGCCGAGCAGCTTCACAAACGCCTCGCTGAGCTCCACCGGCCGCAGCGGGACGGGGGGGGGGGGGCCTCGTCGTGCTGCGCCATTGCGGAGGCCGCCCTCCTCCGCCGCGCCGCCCCGTTTGCCTTTCGCCCCCCGCGGCTTCTTCTTTTTTTCTTGTTTTTTCCCGCCCCCAACACACGCACACACGCACGCAGAGGCAGGCCAGACGCTTCGTGCGAGCCGCCCGCCGCAAGAAGAAGTGATACAAAAAAAAGACGAAAGTGGGGGGGAGGGAAAACGCATCGCGCGCAGGGGAGAAACAAAGAGACAGCGACAGAGAGAAAGCGGGAGTGAGTGGGACAGAAGGGCGAAGTGAAACAAAATGAAGAGGACAGACAGACGCGACGGAACTCGCAGCCACCCTTGTCGGCGGTCAGGAGGCGGGAAGAGGCGCGCGGCACACGCACGCACGCACGCACACAGAGAGAGAGAGAGAGAGACAGAAGCGTGTGTGTGTGCGTGACATCGCGGGCAGGGGAAAAGAGAGAAAGAGAGAAAAGTAAAGGAAACAAAAAAAAATGAAGAAATGCCCTTCGGTTCCAGCGAGAGGCTTTCGCCCAACAAAGGCAGCGGAAGCAGAAGCATCAGAAGAGAGAAACCAGGCAGGCAGAATCACAAAAACAAAAACAAAAACAAAAACATGTCCCTATGGAGGAAAGGAGGGTGTTACATCGTACAGGATTCCGCACAAGCTCCGGTTCCGTGAATTGACCCCCCGCTTTTCCCTTCTGTACATCCGAGATGAACTCCATAATCGTTTTCCTCGTGGAGAAAGGCGGCCCCGAAGAAAGAAAGAAAGAAAAGGAGTGGAAAGGAAGAAGAGTAAACATATACATATGTATATAGTAGGGAAGGCGGGGGG
>NW_021704119.1:43039-45596 GCF_003719485.1 Trypanosoma conorhini | reverse complement strand
CATGTCCCTATGGAGGAAAGGAGGGTGTTACATCGTACAGGATTCCGCACAAGCTCCGGTTCCGTGAATTGACCCCCCGCTTTTCCCTTCTGTACATCCGAGATGAACTCCATAATCGTTTTCCTCGTGGAGAAAGGCGGCCCCGAAGAAAGAAAGAAAGAAAAGGAGTGGAAAGGAAGAAGAGTAAACATATACATATGTATATAGTAGGGAAGGCGGGGGGAAAAAAAAACACCTCATGCACTTTTATCCGCTACGAACCAACTGAGCCACGATGGATGGAGAGAGAGAATCTATTGCCCTCGCGCCCATCTCGGCGGGACTCCGCGCCCCATCCTCGAATTAGAAAAGGAACAAACTCCAACTGGGGCTTGTCGTGCAGGTGGTTGGAGGAGAGGCCCTTCTTCACGAAGCTCAAAGGTCGAGGCGGCCGTTTCGCATACCTTTGCCGCCCCAGCGCGCGTGCCGCCATGCTCGAGTATCGCTGGGCGCCAATGCGGATGTCCGACGGCGGCTCCAGCGCCTGCGTGTTGAATCGGCCCAACGGCGCCCAGTGGAAATGGGTTGATTGACCATAGCGGCCCAGCGCCCCTCGCGGCTGTCGGCTCCTAGAATTTCTTCGCCGCATCCAAGCCTGGGAGAACGTCTCCGGGGCGTAGTTCTCTCCTCCACGACTGCCACGCCTGAAACGCCAGAGGGAGGGCCTTCGGCGCAATATATCGGTCATGATTTCTACAGTCGAAGGGAAGAAGCTCCAATACGGATCTGTCGTCGCGGAAAAGCCGTCGCAAAGAGACTGCTGCTGATACGTGTCGCCGCCAGCGGCGGCGTGTGCCTCAAGGTACCTGTGCCCAGAAATCGTCAAACCATGCAGATGTGAAGTTCGGTGTCGCATAACGAAGGGCAGGTCTGCATTCGCGGCAGTCGTTCCCTGCCTCGCCCCCGGCGCCGCGTGTGGCGGAAACTGCACCGTTGGCAGTGGCGGCCGCCGCGGCGAGCGCTGATGGGCCGTTGCGCCCAGACGCCCCAACAAGGTGGTTCCGCCAAGGACAAGACCATTTTCCTCCTGCCCCGCTGGCGCCTTTGAAGGTGAAAAACGCTGCGAGAGCAAATACGGCAACCAGTTGAACGCCAGCGAAGGCGCACGCGGCGGAGTCGAAGTAAGTGCACCCCCCGGACCGCCAATATCGCCCGCACCTGCCCCAAAAGCAGGACCAGCACCAGCACCACCAACACTGCCGCGAGCTTGGGCTGGTATCCGCCCAGACATCCTTTCACTTTCCACCGCTCCATGCGGCCACCCCCTTCCATGGGGCGAGTTGACCCGCCTGGGGGAGTAAAAGGGACCTATTTGGTTTGGGTGATAGTACGTTTGTGCTTGCCGATTCCCCGCCGAGCCGAATAGCTGAGAGAAGTCAAACTGAACCACAGCCGCATTGCACTGTACGCGCTGTGGCCCTTTTCGCGCACGGCCCGACCCACGGTTGCCTGCGTACGTCGGCCGCGTAGGAAGAACTGGCGGCAATGTCACCTCCTCACCTGCAACGGCACCCGACGTCGCATCGATTACGCCCACCGCACCCGCAGGGCCAGCGTCACCGTCCTCGTGCCTCACCGCCTCTCCGCTAGGCAACTTGTCGGCGCTCCTAACCGTAAATTTTGGAAGCGTCGCTGCCGTTGTTGGTTTCTTTGCTCTAGCCGCCGCTAGTGGCTCCTTGGGTCGCTTCCCCACAGCCTCAGTCGCTTTTACAGAAGCAGGGGCGGCAGGGGCGGCAGGGGCGGCAGGGGCGGAAGGGACGGCAGGGACGGAAGGGACGGAAGGGACGGAAGGGACGGAGGGGCGGCAGGGACGGAGGGGGCGGAAGGGACGGGATGGGGCTGAAGGGACGGAAGGGACGGAAGGGGTAGGCTGCTGTGCGCCGTAGCTTTCTTCCTCGGTGGCTGCATGAGGCAAAGGCTGATCAACACCCTCCTGTCCGTCGTCTCGAGAGGAATATTTAGGACTGGTATTATTGTCTCGCTTCTGGGCGATGTGCGAAGGCTCAGTAGCTGGGGCTAGCACAGCAACATCGCGGTGGTCGTCGTCGTCGTCGTGGGTCCTCTGCGGCGCGAGGCGGCCGCTGTCTACACGTGCAGCATCACCTGCAGCCACTTCTTCGCCGACGCGCGGAGGTTCCCCTTTGGCAGCAGCGTGGGCAGCATGCATGGGACCGCCTTTGTCGCCCTTCCGGGCATCCGATCCAGCGGTGCCTGTGACGCCGCCTCCCGCCGGCGCGGGAAGACTTCCAACAGCAACCGCCTCGCTTGAACCGGCGGCCCTCTCCGCAACGCTCGACTTCCAGGATACGTCCGCCCTCGGCGACGCACTGAGCTTCTCTGCCGCGCCAAGCTTCCCTGTTGCACTGGGCTTCTCTGCCGCGCCAAGCTTCCCTGATGCACTGGGCTTCTCTGCCGCGCCAAGCTTCCCTGTTGCGCCGAGCTTCTCTGCCGCGCCAAGCTTCCCTGTTGCACTGGGCTTCTCTGCCGCGCCAATCTTCCCTGATGCACTGGCCTTCTC
>NW_021704119.1:37870-43014 GCF_003719485.1 Trypanosoma conorhini | reverse complement strand
TCTGCGGCGCGAGGCGGCCGCTGTCTACACGTGCAGCATCACCTGCAGCCACTTCTTCGCCGACGCGCGGAGGTCCCCTTTGGCAGCAGCGTGGGCAGCATGCATGGGACCGCCTTTGTCGCCCTTCCGGGCATCCGATCCAGCGGTGCCTGTGACGCCGCCTCCCGCCGGCGCGGGAAGACTTCCAACAGCAACCGCCTCGCTTGAACCGGCGGCCCTCTCCGCAACGCTCGACTTCCAGGATACGTCCGCCCTCGGCGACGCACTGAGCTTCTCTGCCGCGCCAAGCTTCCCTGTTGCACTGGGCTTCTCTGCCGCGCCAAGCTTCCCTGATGCACTGGGCTTCTCTGCCGCGCCAAGCTTCCCTGTTGCGCCGAGCTTCTCTGCCGCGCCAATCTTCCCTGATGCACTGGCCTTCTCGCTGGTTTTGGCCCTCCCCGCGGGGCCCTCTGGCCTCCGCGGCTGTACCTTTCTTGCGGAGGTCGCGGCCTCCGCAGAAGTTCCCGCCGCTTCCACCTCTGTCGGTCGCAGCTTCGCCATGCTTGTAGGGGCAGAGGTAGCGTCGCGTGCGCTGTCCATGGCTTTCTCCTGGGCACCAATGGGGACGTCAGACGCTTGCCTGGGGGCATTCGACGAGAGTGCGCCAACCGAGGCTCTGTTCGGAAGCGGCTGCGCGCTGCCTGACCTACTCCGCTGCAGGCGGTGGAGCAACTGCAGCAACAGCAGGGTGTCAGCCACGACAACGCTGCTTAGGTACTCCGCCTGCGCGCCTGCGCTCTCGTTGTTAATGTCCGCGTAAAACGGAGTCGACTTCGTCCCACCAGGTGGCTCACCTCCCTTTGAGCGGACGACAAGCTCCTCCAGGTCGAGGAGTGCCGCGTGTAGGTCGACGTACTTCCTGGCGAGGGAGCGCACAGCGCGGTTGGTGGCAGACCGCGTCCGCTCAACGACTTCGCCCTTTTCTTGCGAAGCTCGTCCAGAATGGCTGCGGTCTTCCGAGGCCTGCCTGGCGGGGAACTCGTTTTTAAGCTCCTCATCCGCCTCACGGTGCTCCTGCTCGAAGGTTGGAAGCATCACGCCAAAAGCTCCAACCAGGGAGCTTCCTCTCTGCGGCGTCCCACCTTTTTCCGTAGGCGCGGCAAGTTGGGAAAGGCGCGAGGGCGACCCCTCCCCGGGCCGCGGCGCCGCCCCAAAGACAGACGAGGTGGACCGCGAGGTTGGATTGTGCGAGCTTGCCACACTCGGCCGCCCCTGACCCGGTGAGTGCAGAGGCAACTGCACGCTACTGGCGGACTGCCTGCCCAACCGCCAACTCGTCTGCGTCCCCTGCTCCCGCACCTCGACCGCCTTCGTGTTGGCCGTGTCGGTCGTAACCGTGCCGGTGGGGCCCCACTGGCTCGGCTCATAGGAAGCCGCCAGCCCCTGCGGCCCACTGAGGCGGGACGGCAGCGGCGAGGTGGTGGAAAGGCGATCCGCCGAGTCTGGTTTTTCGGGCTGCCGCAGGGACTTCTTCCTGGACTCCCGCGAGCGCCCCGACTCCTTGGACGTGGAGCCTTCGCCGACGTTTGCCGCGTGCGACTGCGAGGGTGACAACAGTCTGCTGTCTTGCATGCTCTGTAGCTCCGCCGGCGCCATCGGCGGCACGGGGGCCCCGTGCGAACTGGAGTCCGAGAGCCGGGTTTGGGAGTCCAAATCGGAAAACTTGGGCGGCACCGCCGTTTCCTCGAAGGCCTGCTCCGTCTTGATACTCTCGTCTTGGCCCAAGGCACCGTCGCCGTCTCTGTCGCCGCAGCTCGGTCGCCGTTCCTCGCCGGCCTGTTCAGGGGGCTGGGGCCCCTCGTGGGCTGCGGACTTGGAGGCGTTCAGGAGGTGCTGCGTGGCGCTATGCAAGGGGCTTGCCACCGAGGCGTTGCTGGGCGTCGTGTGGTGTGCCCCAGTGGCCGCTGAGGAGGCGGCGGCGGCGGCGCTGAAGCCCAGCGGGGACTCGCAGCGGTGCGACCCCACGGCGTCCTCCCGCGACATGCAGAGCGCCTCGTAGGACTCGGTGACGTCTTGCACGTGTTTGCGGTACATGGTGTGGCGCAGCATGACGTACTTCTTCTCCTCCGTCACACTGCGGACCTGCGCCTCCAGTTCCACGACGCAGAGCCGCAGGCGGGCCTCCGCGGAGCGGCCCTCGACGCTGTTGGTGATGCGCTCCAGCGCCTCCGGGCTGTACTCGTCGCCCTCGCCGCCCACGCTGCCGAGGACCCCGTCACGTTTTAGGAGCCCACCGTACCCAAGCTGTCGCCGCAGGTTGGCAATGATCGTTTCCTTCTGCGAGAGCGACACAAGCCCCTCGGCGACGCGGCTGTGCAGCACCTGCAGTTCCTCCTCGCGTTTTGCCATTTTATCCTCGATCATCTCCGCCTCTGACTTCATCCGGGTGATTTGCTGCCGCAGCAACTCCGCCATGACGTCCTGCTTGGCAACGTCCTGCAGCAGCTGCGTGTTTTTCCGCTCCAGCTCGCTGGCCCGCATCTCCAGCAGGCTGTAGGACTCCTGCAGCTGCTCGTGTTGCCCCTCCAGAACGGCGTACTGCTGGTGGCGTGCGTGGAGTTCCGCCTTCGTGGACTCCAGCGTCGCCTTGGTGGCGGCGAAGCGGTTCTGCACCGCCTCGAAGAGCTCGAAGGAGACGGTGATGGAGGGGATGGTGTCGCCGGGGGGCCCGTCCTCGCCGTAGAAGAGGGCCTTCATCGAGTAGTAGCCGGGGTTGCCGATCGCCTCGAGGATGCGGTGGTAGCCGTCGCCGAAGGCGAGCGCCGCCCGGGCCTCCGCGGAGGCCGACGCCGCCACCGCCGTCACGCGCGTGGGGGAGGCGCTCGACGACGCCGCCGAGAGGCTGCAGGTGCCGCCCGCCGTGTCGCCCGGCCGGCCGCCGCCGCCGCCGCCGCTCATCTCCGACTGCGCCTGCGCCCGCGTGCGGGAGGCGGGCCGCGTCCCCGGAAGAGCGCCAGAGCCCTCCGACATCCCTCGCTGTGGGGCCGACGCGCCGGGCGCAAACAGACAAACAACCGAAAAGCAATAAAAATAAAAAAAGAAGAACTTCTCTCACCTTCAACTTCCGCGCTAAGAGAAACTCGGGGGTGGAAGGGGAAAAAAGAAAAGAAAAGAAAAACAGCGAAGAAGAAGAAGGGGCATAACTTCAGCGACAGACCCATCCACATGCGGCAGCAGCAGCAGCAGCAGCAAAAATGAAATAAACATGTCAACAAAAATGCACGCAGACACACACACGCCAAGCTGCATCATACCACGTGCGCCAGGGCGCTGTCTAGCGAGCCTCCGTACGCCTCGCCAAAGAGGTTGAGGTGGGAGAGCAGTGGAAACACCTGGTACCACGGCACTCGGGACGCGTGCCCCGCCTCAAGCGGCAGCTCCGCCTCGTACGCCGCGTAGAAGTCGCTACCAAATCCGCCAAAGAGCCGCGTCATGGCGAGGTCCACCTCGCGGTGACCGTAGAACGAGGACGGGTCAATGAGGTACGGCTCCCCAGCCTCACCGTACATGACATTGCCGCCCCACAGGTCACCATGCAGGAGACTCGGCTGCGCGGAATTCCGCGCAGCGTAAAAGGCGCGGAAGCGGCTGCTGAAGAGCGCAAACAAGCCCTCACGGCGCTCGCTCCAGTAACCTTTTCGCCGCGCCAACTCCACCCGCGGCGCCAGGAGGCTGTCGATGTAATACGTTGCCCAGTCCGTCGACCACCCGGCCGGCGTCTCACAGCCGGCCAACACCAGCGGTACGGAGGAGCCGAACTGACCGTTCGGACTCGTCTGCCGGTGCACCATGGCGACCATGCGGCCCAAATCCGCCGCGTTCCGCCGCACTCCAGCCGGGGCGCGCTGGATCCACGTCATGACGAGGTAGGCGTCGCCGTCCACCTCACCCACCCGCACCACCCGCGGGGTGCGTGCAACGGCCGCCAGAAGCGACAGTCCCAACGACTCCGCCGCATAGAAGGCCGCCGTGGTGCCGCGCTGCAGCTTCAAGAAGTACACCACCCCCGCCGCCGCCATCTCGAGCCGGTAGGTTTCGTTGATGTCGCCCCCAAAGACGCGCTGGGCACGTGCGACCTTCGCCGAAAGAACGCGCGAGAAGGTTTCCTCCAGCGAGGCCGGCATGGTGCGCTGAAGTTCCGCGTGGCCCTCCCCCGGCGCCGCTGACGATGGTGCGGGAAAAAAAAGAGATTGCTGCGCTGGCTGAGGGCAGCCGTCGCGGCACGCAAGCAGAGAGACGCGTGAGTGAGGAAAAGGCGGGAGAGGAATAGTGTGCAGCGACCGCGTGAAGCGCAATCGCAGAGAGTGGGAAGAAGTGACAGTATGACACCCCCGTGGAGAAAAGTAGAGAGAGAGCAAGCGAGAGGAGGAGCGGGGGGGAACCGCTTGGGGCGAAGGCGACGCGAACGCGCCTCAGCCGCCTTGCCCCTCCGCAAGCAGCTGCGTGTACTTTGCCCGCATGGTGTGGTAGTCCGACGGCAGCCTCCGCTCCGCGGGGGGTTGCTGCAGGAGGGTGTTTGTGAACGCCGCGAACACCGTCAAAAACTCCAACGACCTCCGCCGGCTGCCGCCGCCGCCGCCACCCTCACGCTGCCGCTCCTCGTCCAGCACCGCCTCCAGGGCGCACTGCAGGACATCGTTCATCACCCTCGGGCTGAGAAGCCGCTCGCCCGAGGTCTGCGGGCGCTGGCTCGCGGCGTAGATGTACCTCACGGCGTCCAGCGGCCTCCGCTCCGTGAGAAGCACCCGCACGACCATCGAGTCCGCCCGCAGCCGCAGCAGCATGTCGACGCCCAGCTGTCGGTACTCGCCACCCATCGACAGCAGCTCCATCGCCGTGGGCACCTGATCCGTGATCATGCCGGGGAGCAGCAGCCGGTGCAGCGGGCCGCAGTCCAGCTCCGCGGCCCGCAGCAGCCGAAGAAGTAGTCGCTGCAGGCCGTCTATTAGAGCTGAGCCGCTCCTCATCACGCAGGAGGCGTACTCAAGCAGAGCATAGAAGAGGTAACGTGCGAAGTACACGCGACCCCGCACACTGCAGCCCTCTTTTGAGGCGTGCGCGTCGTCGTCGTCGCCGTTGCTGTCGCCGTTGCTGTCGCTGTCGCC
>NW_021704119.1:25554-37845 GCF_003719485.1 Trypanosoma conorhini | reverse complement strand
CTCGCCCGAGGTCTGCGGGCGCTGGCTCGCGGCGTAGATGTACCTCACGGCGTCCAGCGGCCTCCGCTCCGTGAGAAGCACCCGCACGACCATCGAGTCCGCCCGCAGCCGCAGCAGCATGTCGACGCCCAGCTGTCGGTACTCGCCACCCATCGACAGCAGCTCCATCGCCGTGGGCACCTGATCCGTGATCATGCCGGGGAGCAGCAGCCGGTGCAGCGGGCCGCAGTCCAGCTCCGCGGCCCGCAGCAGCCGAAGAAGTAGTCGCTGCAGGCCGTCTATTAGAGCTGAGCCGCTCCTCATCACGCAGGAGGCGTACTCAAGCAGAGCATAGAAGAGGTAACGTGCGAAGTACACGCGACCCCGCACACTGCAGCCCTCTTTTGAGGCGTGCGCGTCGTCGTCGTCGCCGTTGCCGTCGCCGTTGTCGTTGCCTGTGGCTGCGGCTAATGAGAGTGCCGTGGCGGCGGTGGTAGGGGTTTGCCCCACACTTCCCTCAGTGACGCCCGCTGCAGCAGCAACGTCGCCGTGGCTCGTCGCGGTGGGAGGTGGGACGAGAACCGCCTCCGCCAGCGGGGCGAACACCGCACGCTGCATCACGAGTTGTCCGAGGCGCGCATCGGCAACGGGCAAATCGGGACAGTCGCCGCCGCCTGCGGCTCGAGCACCCGCGGATGAGGTCGTGCACGTGCCAAGAACATCCTGCAGAGTCACGCCGCCCCAACGGCGCCATGGCGGTGCAAGCGGCAGTGGGCCCTCGTCGTCCTCGGCAGGCAGGCATCGCCGTAGCGCCGCAGTGGAGCCCAGAAAACAGGCATCTTCACGGCCCTGCGGCACTTTGGCGGCAGCAGCGTCAAGGCATGCGGGGTCGCGCGTCCAACTCGGAGTGTGTGTCTTCCACTTCTTCTCGCCGTCCCCTTGCAAGGCCTGCAGCAGCTGCTGCGTCGCGTGATGGGTGGCGATAAGCTCCAAGGCGTGGGCCACGCGGTTGAGGCTTTCCTGCCGACTGAGCATGCTGTGCAGCAGCGACTGGACGGCGTCGCCGGCACAGTGCAGTCGATGCAAGTAGAAGCGCACACGCTGCGAGGTGCACGGCATGGTGGCGGCAATGGCAAACGGGTTGACGCCCACCAGATGCACCGCGCCGCCACGGCGGTCCAGCAACAGCGGCAGCGTCCCAAGCAGAAAGGAGTGCGAGTACAACGCGTCCCTCTTCACGGCCGTGGACGCAACGTCAGCAGGCGGTGGATGCGGCATGAGCGTGGCGCTAAGCAGCGGCTGCCAAAGAGGGAGGCCGGAGTCGTTGCTGCGGCGACGGCCACCATCGCTGGCGGCGCCGTGCCCCTCCCCGCCACGGAGTCCACTGGCGAGCCGCGTGATCCACGACGCCGACCCCTCGCGCTCCGAACCGGGCCCCCGACAAAGGCCCCTGCCGCCGCACCGCGATTCCTCCGTCGCAGCAGTAGCAGCAGAAGGAGAAGAAGAAGAAGCGGCGGTAGATGCCACATCTGCCGCCACTGCCTCCGACGTCGCCGGCAGAAAACTGCCCTGTACATCCTGATGCTCCTCCCCACCACAGGCGACGTCGAAGGCGCAGGAAAGCCCTTGCCGCAGGGCATGCAGGACGAGGAGGTTGTCAACCACCTGCAGGGCCACAGGCTCTCGTCGTGGGTGCAGTGGGAAGTCTGCGCGCAGCAGCGCGTGCCGCACAAACCCTTCTTCTCCGCCGCTCTCGGCAGACACGTAGCGAAAGAGCACCGCCCCTCCGTCGTGGCGTGAGACGCTGCAGAGGAAGAGCTGACGGTAGAGAACTAGCAGCCCGACAGGGTACTGCACGCGGGGTATGTCCATGCAGGCGGGGGAGACAAAGGGCGACGCTGGCGCCTCCTCCTCCTCCGCGGCGTCCCAGTCCCGGTCGCTGCCGCGGTCAACCTCCTCCTCTGGCAGCCGCACCGCGGGCAGCGGTCGCAGGCCCTCATCGTTCACCTCAAACGTCTTCAACACCTGCGGCTTGAGGCGGTTAATGGCGAGGAACACCCTGGCGGGGGGGCAGTAGTGCCAGTAGTCCGTGTGCGTCGGGAAGCGTTGCAGCAGCACGCAGGGTGGCTGCTCGCGGCTGCCCCGCGTGTCGTCCGCGCCGCACGGCAGCGGCGCCGCGTCCACGCCCACCACGTCGAGGCTGATGGTGGTGACGCAGAGGAGGACGCGGCGGCCGCAGGCGGCGCCCGGGAGAAACCGCGTGGGGGACCGTCGGGGGGGGCCGACGCCGTCGTCGTCCCGCGCGCCGTGCAGCTCCTCCGCCCAGTAGCAGGCCTGGACGGGGTAGAAGTCGTCGCGGAAGCGCAGGCTCCGCGGCGTGCACTGAAACTTCGCCAGGGCGCACAGCGGCGCCGCCCCCGCGCCACCGTCGCAGCGGAAGAAGAGGACGCTGCGTGTGTCGACGCCGAGGGCCACGAGGTACGCCCGGCCGCCGCCGCCGCCGCTGTGGAGCGGAATGGGGCAGCGCTTTGCGTAGCGGATGCGGAGCGGCGCATCGGCGCCGTCGCCGTCGCCGCGCCGCACCGTCAGCGCAACGGCGTCGGCGGGCAGCGCGGGGTGGTGGCGCACCCACGCCGCGTCCTCGTCCTCCTCGTCACTGCTGCCTGTCGCCGCCACCGCCGCCGCCCCAGCGCGCAGCCGCAGCTGGTAGAAGCAGACCTGCCGGCCATCCCCGCAGAAGACGACGGCGTCGTTCGCCACCTCGTCGATGCAGACGCGCGTGACGCCCGCCGCCCCGCCAGCCGCAGGCGCGCGGAAGCGGAAGACGGGCCTTTGGAACACTACGAACGGCGGGACGGTGGAGACGTCCGTCATTGCGCCTCCCGCCCCCCACACACACCGCCGGTCCGCCTCCTCCTCCTCCTGCCGGGCGTGCACGCAGTCAGGGAGGGGGTAATAAAAAAAAACGAGGGAGAAGCAGAAGAAAAAGCAAAAAAAAAAAACTTGAAGGAGGTTTTCGCTTCACACGCCCCCTCCCTCCCTCTCCTCCAACTGGCAGTCAAAAAGCAGTCATAATGATAACGTTTCTCCTCGGTCTTGAGCCTTTGCTTCTTCTCCTTTTGTCGCTTGCATTTCCGCATATTTTTTCAACGAAACACGGCCCTCACACACGCACACGCATACGCACGCCCTCCCTCCATTCTCTCTCTCTCTCTCGGTGTGTATGTGTGCTGTCGCGGTTAGTAGCCGAGCTCGCGGCGCAGGAATGACTTGGGGCTTGTCAGCCACGCCATGTCGTAGCTCTGCGCGCTCATGATGGAGTAGAGAAAGAGCATCGAGCACGTCGCCGGGGCCGTCATGGTGTGGAAGAGGATGTCAAAGACTACCGACGCCACGAAGATGGTGGTGAGGAGCGGGAAGGCGGCGTAGAAGCGGCCGACCATGTAGCAGCCGCAGCACCAGAGGAAGACCTGGAAGGCGCCGGGGGTGCGCCACTTGACCCAGCTCCAGTACCGCGGCATCTCGTCCACGTTGCGGGCCATCCACTCCGGCAGGAACTTGTAGTAGACGTACTGCGTGTCGCTGACGAGGTTGCGGTAGCGGCGGTCCAGCGTCGGGCTCCGCGTGATGAGCTCGTAGGCCTTGTTGACCTGGTTGAGCCGCGGGATGTTGCCCACCCCGCGCGGGTCCAGCTCCGGGTGCAGCTCCCGCATCAGCTCGTGGTAGCGCAGCCGAACCGCCTGAGCGGAGGCCCCCGGCCGCACCCCGAGCACCTCCCACGGGTTGTACCCCGCCGCCGCTGCCGCCGCACCGCCGCTGCCACCGCCGCTGCCACCGCCACTGCCGCCACGCAGCACGTCCTCCTCGCGGGGCTTCTGCGCGTGGCGGGACTCGTCAATGTCGGCCGGGACGCTGCCGTAGGGGGCGGCGCCGCTGAGGCGGCGGCGGGAGATGCACAGCGGCCAAACCGCGGCGCGCCGCGTGGCACGTATCGCGTGCAGGACGCCAATGGCGGGCGGCAGCCGCGCCACTCGCCGCATGCCTCCGCTGAGCACCCACGCGCACACTCCCTCTGCCTCTGCCCCTTCCTCTGCCTCTGCTTATCTTTCTCTCCGTATTCCTTCCTGCCGCTCCCTCGCAAAGGGCCCCGTGCGTGGGCAGAAGAGAAGCAACAACGGCAAACACGTGGGCCACACCCGCAGACACAAGCAGCCGCACGGCACAGGCGTGTGCCACGCAAACACTCACACGCACCTCCGCCGCTGCCACCGCCCTGCTTTGGCTGCTGCTGCTGTTGTTGTTTTTTACGCGCGGAGGGGAGAGGCCGCTGCCACGGAAGCAACACACACACGCTAACAAGACGAAGAACAACAAAAAGCCGAAGACACGGGCACCCAACGTTTAGGCCTCGTTCGCTTTAAAATATTTATGCGTCCACCGCGCTGCTGCGCTTCATCCCCTCCCTCACAAGTCTTCGTCGCTCCTCTCTCTCTCACACACACAGACACAGACACAGACACAGCCACAGACACAGAGAGACTCCCCCGATCCCCCCCCCTCACATCACATCACATCACAAAGGCCCAAAAGAGGAGGTGCAGAAGAAAGTAGACCCCCACAATCACCTCCGGCACGAGACAGAGGAGCGTCGCCCAGAGCAGCGTGCATATCACCGCCCACAGCCGCGTCGCCATCCCGTAGAGAAACACCACAGCCACAAACAGCGCCAGCGTCAGACCCGTCCGCGCGGGTGTCGTGTCGCGCGTGCCGCCAACCGTCAGTGCGCGACGCAGCGGTGGCAGGCGTGGAAGCAGGATGTACCCCACCAGCGCGGTCCCCGCGTGGTGCAGCAGCGCAGCCGGGTGCAGGATGCTACCCCACGACCCCTGGCGCAGCTGGCCGTAGTACGCCGCCAACCGTGGCTCCTCCATGACAAGCAGAGTGTGAGTGAGACTCACGATGGAGCACTGTGTGTCGGGCACCGCCGCCGTGGGGGGGACGCAGACCTTCAGAAAGACAGAGGCGTTCACCGCCAGCGCCCCACCGCTCCCGCGGCTGTCGCGCAGATAATCATGCACCGTGTGCAGGTGCCGACGCCCGTAGCGGGCGAAATCGGCGGCCAGCATCGCATGCGCCCGCTCTGCAGCTGTCGCGTTCACCTGAAAGACAATCTCCGCGAGGCCGCCCTGCCTGCCACCCCGGCCCCCGTTCAGCAGCGCCGCGAGTGGGACGGGGGCCCCGGCAAGGATGGCGCTGGGACGCCTCGGCAGCGGCGCCGCGCCGCCGAGAATGTCGCGCAGATTGTACACAACCAACTCGAACTGCAGGTACGGCGCGGCCCCGCGCTGCACACGCGGCGGCTGCCAGTGTCGCCAGTAGAGTTGCAGCGCACTCCACGCCGCGGTCGGGCACAGGGCTGCGAAGCGCCACTCCCGCGGCACCCTCGGCGCCGCGTAGAACGGCACGCGCAACGGCTCCAGCAACGCACTGTGGTCCACCGGCGGCCGTGTGGCGGGCGGGAAGAACCAGAGCCCCGTCAGGTCCCCCGCCATGAAGTACGTTGTGTCCGCCAGCAGACAGCCGCGGCACTCGGTCGCGATGCCAGGCACCGCGAAGAGAATCTCCTCCACTGTGCTGAAGGAGCGAATCGGTGGGAGGCGGTCGTCGCTGAACGCGCCGTCTAGCTGGTCGCCAGGGAACAGGTCGTCCGCGCCACGCTGGTCGGCGGGGATGCGAACCCCCACAAAAGTGTCGTTGTAGCGGTAGACAAACTTGTGCCACCGCATGCTCTCCGGCCGCGCCATCACGGCGGAGAGGTAACTCACAAAGTCGGAGCGGTAGAGGCCGCCGTGCCGCAGGAGCAGGTGGTGGGCACTGTCCAGGCGGTGGTGTTCCACGATGCTGAAGCTGTTGATCAGGGCCACGTTGTGCGGCGCCCGACGACGGGCACCAGCAGCAGTCACCCCGTGCGCAGGCCACGCACTCGGCGGCGGCACGACGGCGCCGGGCTCGTTGAGTGTCTCAGAAACAACTGCAGGAAGCGGCAAACGCATGTCGGCCGCATAATAGCCATCCTCCCCCTCCTCCTCTTCCTCGTCGGCGTCCACCTCCTGCTCCCCCACGCGCTCGTGCCACCGGTCCCCGATGAGCTCCACACCAAACTCGACCCCGTGGCGCCGCACATCCGCCTCACACATCAGCAGCGGCCGCCGGGGCGTTGCATCCGCCGCCCACGGCAACGATGCCGCCGCCTCCCCGACAGCAGGCGGTTTGCGGAGATGCAGTCGGGCCAACGTCGGGTGCACCTCCACAACGAAGGAGACGGACGTTTTCCCTCTTGTGTGGCTGTCCTCTGCGAGCACCCCACGAAGTGTAACGCGGAGCAAGCGTGACAGGTACAACTTCCGCTGCAGCAGCTCGCTGTCCTGCTGCTCGTCGTAGTCGGCGCGGCTCAGCATCTGGAAGGCCGGACAGGGGGACAGCTGCAGGTACAAGTGCTTCCTCGTCGCTAGCGACGTGGCCACCCGCATCCCGGCACGCATTTGCTGCAGGCACGGCAGCAGCCCCACCTCAGGCGCCGCGTCGGTGAGGCCGGTGCTGTTGGGGTTGTGCACCTCCTCCAGCACGACGCGGTCCGCCAGGGCGGCGTCGGCGCCGGTGAAGGTCGTCCCACTCACGTTGACCTGAATCAGAGGGACGCCGCCCTCCACCTCGCACTGCTTGATCGCCGCCGGGGTCGCCCCCACCGCCGGGGCGACGTCCACCACCTCCACCCGGCCAAACAGCACAAGCGCGTCCGCGTCGCCGGCCGCGGAGACGTTCGTCCCGCACAGCACGTCCTTGTGCACCGCGGTGCGGAGGAAGAGGTTGTGCGGCACCGTGAACGGGTCATACCGCGGCAGCGTCAGACGCACTGCGGCGACGTCCTCGTCAAGGACGCCCTTGTAGAGCCGCAGGACCCGCTCAAAACGCTCCGCCAACGTCGCCTGCGCCGACACGTCAAGCAGCTTCGTTTGCTGCTGCTTCTCGCCCCCCTGCCGACGTCGCGCCCGCTCAATCTCCTCCAGCTGACTCTTTGTGATGCGGCGACGCGCGAGGGCGGCCTGCAGGTCCGTGCGCAGCCCTGTCACGTCGATGCCCTCCCGCGTCCAGCGGTACTCCCGCTGCAGTCCCGCCAGCTGCTGCTCAATCACGTCAAGCGGCACCAGCCGCTGCTCCTTCGGCGGCACGCGGTGCTGCTGGCGGCGGCGCAGGCTGGCCTCCGTGTCATCCAGCCGCGGCAGAAGGTGGGCGAGAGAGGCGAAGAGCGGCTCGCACGCCACGGACTTCTCCCGCACAGCCGCAACGTAGTCCAGCCACTCCCGCGCGGTACGCCCCTCCACGCCATCCGGCCGGTTCACCTCCGTCCAAAAGTTCAGCACGTCGGCGCCCCGGGCAATCCCGCGGACGCACTTCGCAAGCAGGCTGTGGCGCCGCTGCCGCCGCTGCTGCTGCTGCTGCTGTCCCCAGTCGGGCGGGGCAGCGTGGACGTAGCCGCCCGCCTGCCTTGGCTGCGCGGTGTCGAGGCGAAGCAGCACGGTCACCCCCCTGCCCTCTTCGCTCACGTCCAGCTCGGAGGCGACTGTGTCGGGGACCCCCAGCAGACTTAGCATGGGCCGCATCGCCTGCTCCTCGCGGGCCAACGTGGCCGCGTTGAGAAATGGCAAAAATGGCACAATCTCGCCACCGCGAAAGAGCGGCCTTCGCGCCGCGCCGGCGTCGCCCCACGTCGTCGCCCCATCAATGATTTCGCTCGTCATAAAGTCACCGCCGTGGGCGCACGCACGCGAGGAGCCAAGTTGCTCCTGCGCCAAGAATATATGATGCAGGACTTCCTTCGGGTGCAGGTGTCTCGCGGCGGCCACCGTGAAGGAGACGCAGCGCCGCGCCGCATCCGCGCGCACGCTCGACCACCGCGTGCTGCGTGCGACCCACCACGGCAGCGAACACCCCCGCGCCGCAAGTCGCGCCGCGCCGGCCTTCACAATCGCCTCGAACGAGGCGGCGTCAACGAGGCGGGCCCCGAACGAGGAGGCGGAGGAGGAGGACCAAAGTCCGCTGCCTCGCGCGCCCTCCGCGTGCAGGCAGATGGAAATTTGTCCGTCCCCGGAGTAGGCGTCGCACTCGTGGCTAAGCGTCGTGTTTGCGGAGAGAAAGGCCGAGACGCGCTCAATTTCAAACTCCTGGCGCCGCACATACGGGCATCGCTTCGTCAGCATTGGGCCAAACAGACGAAGCGAGGGGTGAAGCTCGTACCGCAGCTGTGTGGGGCCGACTGGGAGGTTCGTCACAGTCACAACTTGGTAGCCCGTGCCGCTTGTGTTCGCCACGGGGTCAACGCGAAGGCGCGGGCCACGCAGCGGCAGCGGACCGGGCGCCGTCCCCGTCTCCGCCAGCGTCCACTGCAAGGTGGAGGTGGTGGCGAGGATGTGCACGCTGTGAGACAGCGTCACGAGTCGGTTGGAGTGCAGGTTCTCTGTCAACACCAGCAGACGCACCGTTGCGAAGTCCACCAGGACGTGCCGCCGCTGCTGAGCCGCCGCCGCCGCCGCCGCCGCGCCACTATCGGGCGCGCTGGGGTCGGCGGGAGGGGCGGCGTACACGGCCCAGCGAACCGTGAGAACGCCAAACGGGAGCCCGTGCACCACGGTGCGTGGTCGCCGTCCGTGCTCAAAGCGGATGCCAGTGAAGTTGGTGCCGCTGGTCCACGTCTCGGTCTCCGACGTCTGCAGCGACACCACCTCCCACTGGCCAAAGAACTCGCACCCAACCTCGCGCGGGATGGGCACGGCCCGCAGAAGCGTGGTGTCGCCGCACACCGTCAGCTCCGTGTCGAGGACCTGTGCGTGCACCACGTGCAGCGTCTCCGTGAGGCTCGCGTGCGGGCAGGCGCCCGGGTACGCGGGATCCGGGTGGGTGTAGCCAAACGTGTACAGGCCAGGGACGCGAATGCCAGACACCAGCACGGTGGCGTCGCCAAAGCCCCTCTCAAGCGCGCGCGGGTGCCGCGGGAGCGGCAGGAAGTGAACGGCGTCTAGCAGCCGCTGGGTGCCCACCGACGACGGCACCGCCGGCACGACGCTGACGGCGGTCCAGTTCGAGCTCCGCCCCTCCACCGCGGCGTCGACGTGGAGGATAATTTGTTTCCCGACGACCCACCGCGTCCGTGTTCTTCGCGGTGGGGCGGCGGCGTCCGCGGGGGCCGTCGGAGTGGGGCGTGCCGTGCCGTTCGCGAAGCACTCCCCCGCCGCGGCGTTGTCGCTCAGAATCGCAAACGTCGGCGGCAGCGGCGTCGGGTACACGCGCCGCAGCAAAAAGGCCTCCGTCCGCGCGGTCTCCGTCAGGGCGTTGCGCACCGTCAGGCTGCACCGCGTCTCGTTGGCGGGTCCGCCGTGGCGCAGGACGGAGAGCGTCGGGGTGTGCCGCTCCACCGCCATCGCGCCGCCGTCGCACACCCACGTGAAGTCGAAGTGGTACTTCGTGTGCAGCCACGAGTGGCGTGAGAAGACAAACGACGGGTGGCAAAACGGCAGTACGCCCGTCTCCGTGGCCGGCACCGCGCCGCGGGGGCTCACCGCGAAGACGGAGAAGTTGCCAGGCTGCAGGACGCAGAGGCCGCGCCGCGCAAACTCCGCCGCCTCCCGGCTCGGCCCCGCCGCCGTCGGCGAGGACCGCACCTCGTACAGGAGCGGGTAGTGGGAGCTGTCGCCGAGGCCGTCAAGCCGCACCTGCCGCGGGGCGGGGCGGTGCGTCAACGCAAAGTGGGAGTCCGCCAGAAGGTCCATGGCGTCGTCGTGCTCGCGTGCCGCGCGGGACGTCTCCCGCGCCCACGCCGCGGCCTCCGCGTTGTACGGGACGACGTCCTTCTCTACAAGGTTACTATTACGATTATGACTATTAGCATTACTGTTAGGGCTCGCATCCCGCGTGCTGGCGGCGCCACCGCCATCGCCATCGGCGGCGGGTCGAGCAGAGCGGCGGAGGAGCAATGGTGCCGCGGCGACGGCCTCGTCACTCAGGCCGTCATCGCCCGCGCGCTCAAAGTGTCGCTGCGTGACCCCCAGCTGGTGGGCGGCGTCATGGCGGTAGGCGAAGCTGACCGCAAAGTCCTGCTGCAGGCCGGAGTAGTTGAAGGAGTAGCCCAGCGTCGCAGCATGCCCCGCCACGGGAACGACACGCCGGGCGGTGAAGCGTGGCGGCTGCGTCCCCCCGCTTCCCTCCACCTCGCCGTCGTCGTGTTCGTCGAGCCACTCAATCGACGGCAGCGCGTACACGGGGCGAGGAACACCGCGCGGTTGCTGCAGGCCGTCCTTGTGAAACAGCAGCTGCGGCGGACGCTGGCAGCGGCGCAGGGAGAAGGTCTGCGTGACGGCCCCGACAAGGTTCCGCGCCGTCCAGACGACATCACACCACCTGTACACCGCGACCCCGCACACCCGCACCTCCTGCACCGCCGCCGCTTCCTCTTCGTCCTCCGCCGCCGCGGGGGCAGAGGCGTTGTCCTCCGCACGCCGACGCCGCCGCTGCCGCCGCTCCTGCGCCACGAGGTACGGCGGTGACTGCGCCGCCTCCGCGCAGCGGGGGATGTGCCAGCGGGCGTCCTCGTCCTTGCGGGGGGAGCGCGGCGCGGACAGCCGCACGCAGCTGTCCTCCGTGTAGACAGGCACGAGGGCCGGCGCAATGGGCGGCGCCGCGAGGGCTACCACCGTCACGGTGTGCTCCACCAGCCGCGGGGGGCAGCGGGAGGTGTACGGCACGCCGAGGTCGACCGCCTCGCCGGGGTCCTCGGCCACGAAGCGGAGGGTTCCCTCCGGCAGCCGCTGCCGCACGTTTGGCACACCCGCCGCGTCAATCTCGGCGACGAGGGCGTCGTCCACGGCGTGGAGCCGCAGCGGAGCGGCGGCGAGCCAGCGGCCGATCGGCGCCTCCCCCGCCGCGACCTCCAGCGAACGGGGCGGGTGGACCTTCAGCCGGCGCAGGCTCATCGCCAGCGTGACGTGCACGCGCTCCGGCAGCGTCGAGAGGCGGCGCAGCACCACCGCGGCGCGGGAGCGCAGCTCCACGACCACCGCCCCCGACGCCTCCTCCGCGCCGGCGAGGACGCGGGCCACCGCCGCGTCGAGGCTCTCCGGCTGCACCAACGCCGTCGAGTTCACTTCAACCCGCACCACCCACGTCAGATCCGCCACGCCGCGCTTGCGCATTTGCAGCAGCCCGCTCGTGCCGCCACGGGCGGCGCTGGCACGGATGTGGCACTGCCCCGCCCCGCGCTCCGTGCATTCAAAGCGCCCCTCGCGAAGATCTTGTCCTCGCACCGGCTCCCACGTGGTCCCGTGGAACCGCACGGAAACTTGCAGAGAGGCGCGCGCCGCCGCCACCACAGTTTGCAGGGCCAGTGCCTCCACCGCGATGTCGTCGTGACACGCCGTCAGCGGAGAAGTGGAGGGCTGCAACAAAATGCCCTGCAACGCCCACACCTCATGCGTCTCCAGTAACACCGGGTCACAGAGCCCGTCCACGTCGCGTGCGTAGAAGGAGATGTTGTTGAGGCCCACAAAAACAGGGAATGCTGCGGCGTCCTCAGTGTACGGGTTGTGCGGCGCCCGCCGCCGCGTCTGCGGCAGCGGTTGATCCTCGAGCGGGGCATTCTCCCAGTACCCAACGTAGTCTACTGGCGGGTGCTGAGGCAACAATGCCGCTCGCAGCTTGGCGTAGCTGCGTGTGCGCTGCGAGACGCGCAGTCGCCTCTCAAAGCCAAAGTGTATCTGTGGCGCCACCCGCTCCACCGCCCAGGGCCTGTCGAACGGCAGGCGCAGGAGAAAAAAGTGCGAGCTTGTTCGCACGGCGGCCCCGCGCGACACCGTGACCTTGACCTCGTACCTGCGGTGGGGAAGCAGCGCGGCGTAGCTGCTGTTGGCGTGGTGCCGCAGCAGCCCGCCGGCGCCGTCCGTCAGCGTCGGCACGTGGAACGACTCCGCGAGGGCCACCTCCCCGCTGGCTGCGTCCGTCACCGCCCAGTGAACCTCCGTCGCCGGCAGCAGTGCGGGCGAGACGGCAAACGAGGCGGCCCACGCCCTTCCCCGCAGCTCTATAACGTCCCTCCCAAGCGGCCGCGGTGGCAGACCGCAGAGCGGGCCCGCGCCGAGTATCGTCACCGGTGGCAGCGCGTCGGGCCGCACCTGCAGCATCGGCATCACCAGCAGGGTGTGTGGGCACTTGCACTTGATCGCCACGTTCGCAACCCTTGAGGTGAATGTCGGCGGGGCGGCGGGG
>NW_021704119.1:0-25529 GCF_003719485.1 Trypanosoma conorhini | reverse complement strand
GTCGAACGGCAGGCGCAGGAGAAAAAAGTGCGAGCTTGTTCGCACTGCGGCCCCGCGCGACACCGTGACCTTGACCTCGTACCTGCGGTGGGGAAGCAGCGCGGCGTAGCTGCTGTTGGCGTGGTGCCGCAGCAGCCCGCCGGCGCCGTCCGTCAGCGTCGGCACGTGGAACGACTCCGCGAGGGCCACCTCCCCGCTGGCTGCGTCCGTCACCGCCCAGTGAACCTCCGTCGCCGGCAGCAGTGCGGGCGAGACGGCAAACGAGGCGGCCCACGCCCTTCCCCGCAGCTCTATAACGTCCCTGCCAGGCGGCCGCGGTGGCAGACCGCAGAGCGGGCCCGCGCCGAGTATCGTCACCGGTGGCAGCGCGTCGGGCCGCACCTGCAGCATCGGCATCACCAGCAGGGTGTGTGGGCACTTGCACTTGATCGCCACGTTCGCAACCTTGAGGTGAATGTCGGCGGGGGCGGCGGGGGCGAGGCCCTCCGCGGCGCGGAAGAGCGGGAGGCGGAGGATGCCCGCACCCACCGCCCCCGACACGAGCAGGAGGACGTCGCCGTCGCCGTCGTTCTGCTCCCGGGCGTCCGCCTCCGTCGGGACGTACGCGGCGTCGTAGCGGCGCTGCCGCAGCGTGTCGACGATGGTGACCCGCTCGCGCGGGAACATCCTGCGCTTCTCCGCCGCCCTCAGCACCTGAAACGGGGACGCCTGCAGCAGGACGTGGAGGAAGGCGTCGTAGAGGGCCTCCTCGCGCAGCAGGGTGCCGTTGTACCTGTAGCCGCAGCAGAGGCTCAGCTTCAGCGTCAGGTTTGACGCAGTCAGGAAGCTGGCCGGGGTGAGCACGCCTCCCACGGTGAAGGTGCCGGAGGCCCACACCATGGAGGAGTGCGGGCAGCCGCGGTCTATGCTGCACAGCGAGGCGGTGTCCACGCGAGACGCTGGGGCGGCGGCATGCGATCGTCGCTGCGCATTCAGCTCGGCAAGCGTCGGCAGCGATGTCGCCGGCGTGCCGCCGCGTTCCTCCTCCGCCGCCGCCGCCGCCGCCGCTGCCGCCAGCGTGCAGCCGAAGCAGAAAAAA
Organism: Trypanosoma conorhini; assembly: GCF_003719485.1. Classification (NCBI taxonomy): domain Eukaryota; phylum Euglenozoa; class Kinetoplastea; order Trypanosomatida; family Trypanosomatidae; genus Trypanosoma; species Trypanosoma conorhini. The sequence goes on along the minus strand of NW_021704119.1, from coordinate 24,451 downwards.
AGCAGCAAGCCGGTCAGTGCCAGCCACGCCAGCGGCGGTCCCCGTCGGCGTGGCCGCGGCTGCTGCCTCCCGCGCACGCGAGGCATTGCTCTATCCCACACTCACACACACACACGCACTCCCTCTGCCTCCGCAGCCTTTCTGCTGTCGTTAACTACGCTGCGTTTCCCGCTGCTCCTTCCCCTTCTTTCCTTCCCTCTTTCCCTCTCTCTGTGTGCACCTCTCTCTCTCGGTGTGTGTGTGTGTGTGTATTTCGGTGCCTTCTCGGTTTGACCGGAGCCCTTCTCTAAGCCCCTCCCCCTCCTCACACGCACGCAGTGACACGAAACAAAAAGAAAAAAAGTAATCCCCTTTCCGCTCCCTCGCGGGCGTGTGGGATGCAAAAAAAAAAGAAAAAAAAGGGGGTGGGAAAAAAAGCGGCGAGAGAAGAACGTGGCGGTCAGGGACGCAATGGGCGCAGAGGGAGAGAAGACACGAGGAGCAAAGGCGGGGCGCACGAGTGGGGGGGAGGGAGTCATTTGCGTGCGGTCCGCGGGGACCGCAGAGAGGGATGTGACGCGTGAGGAGCAGCGGACGAGGGAACAAAATGAAAAGAGGGGAGCAAAAAAAAAAAAGTGCAAATCAAGAGGGCAAAGAAAGCGTGAAATGCACGCACACACACACACAAACGCTCTCGCGGTGCTGCCGGTGCCGGTGCCGCTGCTGCTGCTGGCGGCGGTGGTGGGTGGGGCTGGGGCCAAACCCTCCCCCCTCCCTCCCCGCGCGCATGTGTGTGCGTCTAGCAGCAGCAGGGGAGACGCGTACGTAAGAAAAAAAAAAAAGGATAGCGTGTGAGCAGCAAGAGAGTCATTTACCCAGACGTATATAAGTATACGTGTACACATAACTACACATCACGTACACACGGAAAGAAATGGAAAAAGCAACAAGAAGTAAATTTTCACATGATGCGGTGAGCATACGCCAAACACGCCTTTCTTTCTTTCATTCCTTTTTTTTTTGGCTCTTTATATTTAGATATATTTATATACATACTTTTGTAGTTTTGTCCTTTTCCAATGTCCTTCCTCCCTCGCACGCATCTTTTCTCTCGCCGCTCGGCACGGTTACCTTGCATCTCGCCTGGCAGAGCGCGGGGAGGGGGCGCCAAGAGGCACTGCGCCCGCCCCCTCTTCCCCATTCGCAGCGTTCAGCGGCCCCGCACCCACAACTTTTGACGGCGTTTCGTTTGCAGCCCGCAGCGTGGGCCGAGGCAGCGGCGAGCAAAGACTGAGAATTGGGGGGGAGGGAGGTAAGTAAGGAGGAAAAGCACTACAAGGCAAAAAAAAAAAAAGACTGCAACAAAGGGGAGGGTGGCAGAGGAGGGAAGAAGAAATGGGGGTACATGAGGCCTCATACTCCGTCTCCGCTTTGGGTGTTGCTGCCGCAGCCGCGCACGCGCCCCAGTTCGGGTGGGAACTCGCTGCATCTACTCACTCGCCTCATCCATCACCTCCTGCAGCCGGTTGTCTGCGCAGGTGATCCAGTCGTGCCCTAGCAACTCCTTGGCTGTGGCCCGCTCATGCGAATCCCGCTCAAAGCATCGCGTGAAGAAGGAGTACAAGTTCCCTGGGCAGTTCTTCGGCACCCCAGTTGGCATCTCCGTGCTCTTCGAGATGTGGTACATTATCTGAAAAGCATTTAAGTTGCTCCGCATCGCCCACGGCTGACGTCCCAGCATCTCAAGCACCAGGCAGCCAACAGACCACACGTCCGCCGGCTTGGAGTAGCCGCCCACGCCGTTGAGCACCTCAGGTGCCATGAATAGCGGGGTTCCGACCATGGTTTGGTAACCAGCGCCCTTTTCTCCCGTGCTCTCCTGCTGCATCGTCGCCGTGCCGATGCGCTTGCTACATCCAAAGTCGGCGAGCTTAGCTTCGCCAAGGGCCGAGATGAGAACATTGTCTCCCTTCAGGTCCCTATGAACAACATTCATGTCATGCAGGTACGCCAAGCCCTCTAAAATCTGCTTCGCGTAGGTGCGAACAAGCGAAATGGAGAAACGCTCCTTCGCCCGCTCAAACTTGCGACGGAGGTGGGTCAGGCTTCCTCCGTGGCAGTGCTCGAGGAAAATTTCCAGCTGCCGAGCCCCACTAGAAAGTTCCCTGGTCTGGCAGCCGTAGTACGCGACGATGTTCTTGTGCTTCAGCGACCGCATCAGGTTGATCTCGCGTTGAATGCTTGCCACCTCCTCGGCGTCCTCGTCAACTGGGATCTCCACCACCTTCACCGCCATGATCTTCCCCTCGCTGGTGATGCCCTCGTAGACAGTGCCAAAGGAACCCTTGCCGAGGACGCCCATCTTGCTCCACTGCACCTCCTCATCCTCGCGGAAGCCTATCGTCTGCGCAAAACGGCCCGTGGAACCCAAGTTCACGGAGGGGTTGCTGCAGCCCCCAGAGAGGAAGTCCGTGGGGCCGGGGCTTGTAAAATCGGTCGCCGAATCCTCCCCCATGGAAGTCATCATTTGCCGCGCCTGTGCTGAGTTCTGCTGCTGCTGTATTGGTGCTGGTGGTAGCGGCGATACTAACCGTGTTCCCTGTTGCCCCTGCGCAAGCGGGACTTGCAGGCGTCGCAGTTCCTCCTCCTCCTTCTTTCGCGCCCTGTACGAGTCGCGTACGTACAGGCGAAGCACCGAGCTGCTACTACGCTCCCCCTCATCCGCACAGGGACTCAACTCCACCGGCCGCGAGGTGCGAGTCGCAAGCGAAGCGCTTCTGCGAAGTGTACCTCGTGCCGAAAACCGCTGGGGGGGCTTGGAGTCCAGCGCCTCCGCTGCCGCCGCCCCCTCCACCGCGCCGCCCTGCCTCTCCCGCTGCTGCGTCCGCAGAAACTGCGCGAGGAGGTTTTTGAAGTCGCGCGGGACGTCAATGTCGACGTGGTCGCCCGCGGCGTCGATGCAGTACATGTCAAAGTCGCGGAGGTGGGCGTAGGCAAAGCGCCGCCTGACGTCCTTCGCGAAGTCCCTAAACTTCGTCCGCCGCGTGACGTAGATGACCTTCACGTTGCGGTCCCCCTCGCGGGAGATCTTAACGGTAATTTGCTCCTCCACCCGCTGCCGCCGGCTACTGCCGCTCCCCTCGTCCTCCTCGTCTTCCTCTTCCTCCTCCTCCTCCTCCTCGTCCTCCTCGTCTTCTTCCTCCTCGTCTTCCTCCTCGTCCTCCTCCTCCTCATCCTCCTCGTCTTCTTCCTCCTCGTCCTCGTCAGCATCGTCGTCGTCGCTATCGCCCTCGGCGAGCTTCTTGCTGGGCCTCTTCACCGCATCGACCGCGCTCACGGCCTGCTGCTGGACGCTGAGCGCCGCCGTCGCGCCCTCCTTCTGGGCGGGGTCTGGCTTCTCCCGCAGCGGCCGCCGTGCCTCGCTGCCCTGGCCGGCGACGCTTCCACCGGCGCTTCTGCCGCTGCTGAAAAACGCCGTGCCGGATTGCCCCGCCGCGCCGTCGCTGCCGGCCGTCACCCGCCGCACCTGCGGGAGCGACTGCGGCTGCAGCGGCGTCTTGACGCACGAGGACGACATCACCGCGTCGACTTGGCCCCGCTCCAAGTCCTCCACTACGGGCGCGCTGGTGCTGTGGGCGGGATCTACGGCCTCCTTCACGCCACCGCCGCCGCCGCCGCCGCCGCCCGCCGGGGATGGCCGCAGCTGCGTCTGCGACGTCCGCTTCGCAGCCTCCATCGTCTCCCCTGCGTCCTTTTTTTTCACTTTGCTCGCCCCCGGCCTCTCAGGGCCCTTCTTGGGCTGCTGCGGCTTTGGGACTGTTGGCCGCCTTGGTTTCTGTGCCGTGGTGCCGTGGGTGCCCATCGCGGGTGTGGCGTGCACCGCGGGCGTGGGCTTCTTCTTGTCGGGTTCCTCCTTCTCCTTCCGGCCATCGTTGCCCTGCTTTGCAGGGCCAGCACGCCTCGCTGTCGTTTTTGCGTTCACCATGGCTGCCTTTGCTGCAGGTGTGCCACCGCCGGAGCTGGTTGCCGCTTGCTTGTTTTGCTTTTGCTTTTTGTACCTTTTCTTGCTTCTTCCTCCCCACGCACGGAGGGGCGCCGGGCACTCTCCTAGAGGCAAGTACGTGCGACGGAGGGGCTGCAGAGAGGGAGAGGCAAAGCGGGGGCGAAGGATGAGGCGGGGGGGAGCCGAGAGGGAAAGAGGGGCGGCCGCTGCCGCAGCGGGGCGGTGGGCGCGGGGGGGGGCAAAGCCCGCGGTGCGCCCCACACCGCCGGGGAAGAGGCGGTGGAAACCCGCAGGCAGAAAACGGCTGCGGCACGAGGCACGCTGGAGTCCTGCGTGTGGTCGGCAGCCGCGCACGCACACACACACGCGTCGGTGCAACGAGAAAAAAAAAAGTGCATGAGTAAAAAACGGAAAAAAAAAACCAACAACAACAACGACGGGCGGTTTCGGCAGTCATGTCGGTGCAGAAACGTCTCGTGAAGAGCGGCGAAAAAAAGGGCCAATCACGTCAGATAATTCTGCAGCAGAACAAAAACCGAAGGAAGTGGGGGGAGGGGAAAAAAAAGGAAATTCCCCCAGATATAATCTGCACGCAATGGCCCAAGAAGCAAACACCACAGAGAAGCTTGTTTTTCTTCTTCTTCTTTTCTTCCTTCGGTTTGCTGTTGTTGTTGTTGTTGTTTTTACCTCATTCCCCACGCAAAGGCACAGTGAACCAAAATTTTATCTACACTCTCAAGTTGCGATTGCACCTGGGCAGCGGCGTCTCTCCCACTGCCCTCCCGGCACTCCCGGGCGCAGCCGGAGCCGCAGAGATGAAAAAAAAAATGGGAAAGACGCAGAGGAGGGGCATCTAAGTCTAGAAACAGGTACACGCACGACTGGAAATACAGTGGGCGGGGTGCTCAGTGGGGGGTGCTGAGTCACATGTTGTGCTGCACACGCCCTGCAGCGGCAACGCCTCTCCCCCCCCCCCACCCACCCACCTCCTTCGCTGTAATATAACATGTAAAATATATACAAATATATGTGTATTTCTTTTCGAGAGGGGTTGGTGTTGAAGACTCTTTGGTGGCGGCGGCGGCGTTTGCTTTCACGCCTGCCGTGTCGGCGCGGGCGCCTCTGTTGGCTGCGCCGGGGCGGGACTCACCGCGGCCGGGGCATCCTGCTTCACCACGGCGTGCGGCTCCACGTTCACCTGCGAGGGGGAGCGGTTGCGCAGGGAGGGCCTCCGCCTTTCCGCGCCCGGCTCCGCCGCGCCCTCCCTCGCCTCCTGTGGGGGCTTGGCGTGCCGGTGCTCCTCGCCTTCCGCGAGCGCCGGGGTGTTGGCGGGGGACGGCACCGAGACCGAAATTGACCCCTCCTGCAGCCGCATCTCGAGCACCGTCGCTTCCAGCATTGCCGTCGCATGGGGGCCGCCCTCCGCGCTGCCGCTAAAGCCAAGCCCGGTGGCCTCAAAGCGGGCAGGGGATGGGCTCTTCTTCCCCGCGTCATCGCCCTCGGCGCCGGCGGGTTCATTGCGGCTCTGCCCGAGCAACTCCATCCCCTGGCCCAGCGGCACCCACGCTGGCGCCGCCGCCGCAGGCGCCTCCTGCTCGTGGCCAAGCGGCATCCATGGCTGAAACACACCCGTGTCTGGCGCGGGGGTCACCGATGGATTTTGACGCCTTGCCAAGGCGGCCGGGTCGTGTGGGTCCGCAAAGACGTGGCCCTTCGCGGCGGCGGCGCGCAGCGAGCCCCCACCGCTGCCCCCCATCACACCACGGGCGAGGGGCAGACCGCTGCCAGGGGCAAAGGACGAGCGCCGCCCGCAGAAGGTGGTGGCAAACTGCGAGCCGGCCGTGGGCGTCCCCCGGGTCGTGGGGCGTGGCTTCGGCCGCTGCAGCGCTGCGGCGGCAACCGGCGTCGCACGCGTCGGCGTTGTGGATTTCAGGGAGCCGTCAAACACCAACGGGGACCCCTTCGGGAGATCCGCGAGGCAGGGGCTTGCAACCGGCGGGCGAAACGACATGCTACTGGACATCCCGGAGAAATTCAGCCGCCGCGACGCATCCCCGACCGAGAGGACGGAAGACTGCGGCCGCGAGGGGCTCGCCTCACGCAGCGGCGTCCTGTCGCCGTAGCTGGCGGAGGCCTCCATGTTGCGCTGCGAGTTGGACATCGCAAGCGGCGGCGCCGCGCCGGTCTGAGCTGGGTTCTGCTCAGTTCGGACGGCGCGCTGGGCGCACGGCGTCGTCGCCGCCCCCGCAGGGATCGTCGGCAGCGGGCTCCCACACACCACGCTGGAGGGGGGCAGCGTGACGAGCTGCACCCGCCGCCACGGACTCGGGCCCTCGTTCACGGAAGTTACCAGGGAAACCGTGACGCTCGGGGCGTCCGTGCAGTCTGGGCGGCTCTCCTGGCCGCCGTCGCCGCTATTGCCGTTGCCGCTGCTGCCCTTGTCTAGGGGCGCAGGAGGCGCAGGGGCAGCCAGCGACGGCGACGCGGTGTGGCCCCGCCACTGCGTGCTTTGGCTCAGCAGAACCGTCTGCCCCATCAGGCTGCCCTCGAGGCAGACGGAGGGGCCGCCGGAACCGCAGGGAGGCCGCGACACCGCCGCACAGCGCCGAGGCAAACTCTCCGCCGCCTCCGGGCTGCGCGTGAGAGTCATGCGGCCATCTGCGGCGGCAGCGCCGCAGCCTTGTGCGCTGCGACCCGCGCTCATTGCTCGGCGTAGACTGCGATCTGGCGGGGGGAGGACGCCAAGTAGCAACAATCAAATAAAAAAAAGGAAAGAAACAAAAAAAGCAGCGGCGATGGCGCTGGTGACGGCGGTGACGCCGGTAAGGCAGCAGCGAAGGAGCAATAAATAAACAAAAGCAGAAACGCCACATAGCCCTTTATCGTCTTTGCGTCGGCAGCAGTGCGGCCCGCCCGCCCCGTGGGCCGCGCAACGACACGCACGGACGGAGAAAGGAATGGAAGACAGAGCTATGCTCGTTGGGCAGGCACACGCAGAAAGATAGAGAAAGCGACACCCCGATGGCTGCGCACCACAGGCACGCTCACTGCGCAGGGAAAAAGAAGGGGCCAGAATACAGCCCTGCCCCTCCTCGCATGCATCCACGCCTCCCTCAGCCCCTCTACACAGATCTCCCACGCGCACCAGCACAAATTGCGTGTCGCTGCCCATTTGCGTGTGCGTGTAAAAAGGTCGCAATAAAAAAAACACACACACACAAAGCACCGTACCGCTGCCACCAACTGCCCATATGGCCAGCACAAATGCCGTCGCTGCTGCTGCTGAAAGCGGAGGCAGCAAACACATGCCGCACGGAAGATTGAAGGGGGGGAGGAATGAGAGGGAGCACATAATAAAAAAAGTGATCCATATTTCTAATTAAAGAGACGAGTAGCTTCGGATTCTTCCTTGTTTGCCCCCCCTCCGCGTTTCCACCCCCTCCCCACACGTACACGCAAGAAACAAAGAAACAAGCAAACAAACAAAAACAAAGGCTGGGGAAGGTTGCTGACGCGCGTCCTTGCGAGGACGCCGTTCTAGCAGCAGCGCTTCCGTCAGCTGGGGAGAGGGGGTTGGCGAAGAAAAGCGGAGGCGTGTGACAAACAGAGGGACGGCAAAACCGGCAAATCAAACAGCAAAAACAGCGCAAAATAAGAAAATACATCGCATGAAAAAGAAAAAAAGAAAAAGAAGAAAAAACGGAGGGAAGGCGGAGAGAGGCGGCAAGCAGCGGAGATGACTGTGGAGAGTACTTCCGCTGCCACCCCAACGTCCCCGCGCGCGTCTACGCAGGCGGCAGCTGTCGCCGGGCCCGCTCAGCGGCAACCTCCGCGGGGGCCAAACTTCGCTCCCGAAGCGGTGGCGACGCACCCCGCACTTCGTCGTCGTCGTCGTCGGTCTCTGCGGCGGGGCAGGCCGGCAACGCCCCCAGCGCCGTTGTTTCCCACAGAGCCACAGTCGCCGCCACTGCCCTGGCGTGGCGCGCCGTGAGGGCCGCCTCCAGCGAGTGCTCCTGCGCGGAGGCCGGGCACGGCGAGTCTGCGGCGCGGCCGGAGGAGGAGCCGCCGTTCACCGAGGAGGACGTCCTCCACGTCAGCGGCGTCACGCACCCCGCGGCGAGGCTAAAGGAGGAGGCGCGGGACAGGCACCGCGAGCAGCTCCCGGAGCGGCACATGACGTCCTCGTCGAAGTCCGCGGCGGCGTCGCCCTGCGCGTCCCCCGTGCGGGGCTGCAGGGGGCCGCGGCCCGGCTGCTGCAGCCTCGGCGTGGCGCGGGGCTCGTGCGGCAGCGGCGACGCCGTGCGGGAGACCGCGGCCAGCGTCTTGGCAAGCGAGCCCCGACAAGTGCCGGCGAGCGAAAAAAGGTGCAGCGCACCGGCCGGAAGCGCGGACGCGGTCGTCGCGTCCCGGCGGGAGACAGGCTCGCTGCTCCCCCCATTCGCCTCCGCGGGCGGCGCCGGGCAGGCGGGGCGGGGCAACAGCCGCTGCATCTTCCCCCTCGCCTCCGCCGCAAGGGAAGCGCGTGTGCGTGCGGGTGTGTCTATGTGTGGCTCTCCAGCGTGTGCGCCGCGCAAGCCCAGCAGCCTGCGCCCTCTGCGAACGCAGCGAGGGGGGAAGAGGCAAACGGCAAGAAACAAAAAAAAAAAGGAAAACCAACAACGACAGGAAAAGGCCCCTCCCCACTTTTCTTTTCTTTTCTTCTTCTCTACGGCCTCTATTGTTGAGTCCTACAGATGGCACTAATGAAGCGAGAGAGGGAGAGAGCGCGGCAGCGTGGGAGGCACGCGGGAAGGCAGGAGGAACGACGTGACGCGTGCCACACCCCGGGGGAGGGAAACTCCCCCCACGCAGGCACCCAATCATTCCGCCGCCCTGTTTCTCCTCTTTTCTTCATACATTACGCTCGTATTTATTGCCGCCGCCGTTTTCTCGCCTGGCCGGGTTGCCCTCGCGCGCAGCCGCAGAAGTGGGCTCAGAGGCCACACACGAGCTGCGGCTGCCGGGGGGCCCTCTCGCCACCAGCCCCCGAAAGTGGCGGCCTGCTGCGGAGGGGGTTGCAGTGGAAGGGAGAAACACCGACAAGTACAAAAAAACACACACGAAAAGAAAAGAAGAATAAACAAAACACCAACAAAAACAAAAAAATAGAAATAAAAATCAGAAGTGTCTGCGGCATGAACATAAAGTGATAATAAATCACACACACACACACACAAGAAGCTAAAAACGTACAAGCCACATATATATACATATGAGTATATGCGTATATGTAGGCACCACGTAGTGTACGCGGAAAACATGATTGGGTGAAGAAAGAAAATGCCACGTGTCGCAACGCCACGGAAACTCCATCCCCGTCGAAAGCGGAGCGAAAGCAAACCGCCAAGGCTGGACGCCCCCCCCCCCCCCCCACGGCCATGAGACTAATGAAGCAGAGGGGGAATATACGCAGCGCTGGGGCACGGCGCCCGCGTGCCGTGTGGAAGCGGCATCCCTTACTGAGTGCGCTGTGCCCGCCGTATCGCCTCCTGCAGCCGTGCGATGGTGGGCACCTGAAACTCCGAGGACAGCCGCACCCCCGTCTCCTCCGCACTGCGGCAGGAGCAGCTAATGTCGTTCGCCGTTGTGCAGCTGCGCGCCCCCTCGGCCTCCTTCTTGAGGCAACAGCCGCCGGCCACATTCGTGGCCGTCGCACTTCCCTCTACGAACCGCCCCCGCGACGGCGCCGCGGCCGTTGACGCCGACGTGGAAGTACGACCGCCCGCCGCATCGGCCGGAGACATCGCGACGCCAGACCCACGTGCCCCCTGGGCTGCGCCGTTCCTCGCCGCCGCCTCCGCCCCGTCGGTGTGATTCTCTGCGTCGACGCCGCACTCCCGCCGCGCCGAGGAAACGGGGTTCGCGCCGGTGCTCAGACGCGTGTTCGCCGCCGCCGCGCCCACGCCGACGATGAGGCTGTGGAGGCGCGGCCCCCGCCCGGCATGCCCCCCGTCTGCGCACAGTGAAACCCGCGGCGAGGTGAAGGCGGACGACATGGGCGAGAGCGTCACGGAGAGACAGCCGCGACACGTCCCGTAGGGGGCGGAGGCGGCCCGAGGGCTCGTGTCGCCCACGTTGCGGCGGTCCTGGGATAAAAAGAGCGGGGAGGAGGCGGTGGTGTTCGACACGCATACCGACACGGGCTCATCGCTGTCCCAAGCGCAGCTCTTGTTCCGCCGCGCCGAGTACACCCACCACTCGCCGCTCGACGGTGCCGCGGCCGCGGCTAATTTTCGCTGCAGTCGCCCCGGCGCCCGCGACGGCCGCGGGCTCTTGCGCTCCGAGGCCACTAAACCTACTGCGTGTGCTGCAGACTCCCCCGTGCCAGCGGCCGGTGCCTCCTCCGTCGCCTCTTCCGTCGCCGCTGCTCCGCCCACCGCGGGTTCCACGTGCGTCACCGACGCCTGGTCTTCCTGCGGCACCGCCACCCCGCCCCCGGGGAGGAGTGGGGGCGCCTCTGCGCGAGGGGCGCACGCCTGCTGCGCGGGCGCCGGCTCCGTCGGTCTCGTGGGGCCCTGCCGCGCCTTCGCTTGGGTGCAACCCATCCGCCGTGTGCGTGTTGTGCGGGCAACCCGCTCACCGGACACCTCTCGCCCACGCACGGCCTACAGGGCAGAGGGAAGAAGAGGTGCGCCCTTGCTCTCGCTGCCGCACCCGTCCCTCGGAGCTGTGGCCGGAGGGAAAACGAAGACAACAAAAAGGGAAAGAGAAATAAAGCGGAAAAGGGAAAAGGGTCACGATGCAAGCGGGGAATGCATGTTCTTTGTTTCTGTTAATTTGCCGCCCGCGCAACGGTCTGCCCCGCAGGCCGCGGTAGTCTTCACTATTGACTGGGACGCGCCGCTGTGCACGGCCTCCCCCACCCCACTTTGTTTTTTTTGTTTTTTTTGTTGTTTTGTTCCTCTTCGCGTGCCGCGGCCGCAACTCGCAGAGACCTCTCAGCTGCGCCGCCTCGCCGCAGACCCCACCGGACAATGGGAAGAAGCACAAACACGCACAGAGTCTAGCGAGGAGGAGAGAGAAAAAAACAAAAAAGCACGGTCGTACGAACGAACCACATGGAAGCGGCAGCTTTGGAACGGATCGGGACGCGTATCCCGCCCAACCCTCGCTGCGCGTCCCCTTGCGAGAGCCGTCCCTCCCACACGGTCTGGAGTTGTGTATATATGTATATATATGCAAGTATTTATACATACAGGCATCGATACCGCCCGCGTGTCTTGTCTCTATGAGTCACTTCTATGCTGCCTGGGTCCCACGATGCAGGGTGCGGGCCAGCGTGGCCGCAATGGCCGCCGACTGCTGCAGCAGCGCGACGGCGTCCGGCCCCGTAGACGCCCCCGCCAAGAAACTCTCCCGCACCCCGCCCGGTCGCGCCGAAGGCTGTTCGTCTTGTCCTGCCGCCGCCGCCAGCGGTGACGTGGGCGTCGCCTCGGCGGCTTGACACATCCCCTTCACTGCGGCGGCGAGCCGCAGTTTATTCGACGCGTAACGCCGCTGCAGCCGCTCCACCGCGCGCCCCATTCGCTGCACCTCGTCGTCCCGCTTCCGCTGCAGCGCCGCCAGCGCGGTCTGGTGCACCCGCAGCTGCTCCGCGTAGTAGGACTGCTGCGTCTGCACTTCCAACTCCGCCTCCTCTGCCCTGGCACGCGCGTTGACCAACGCCGCCTCCAACTCGCCGGCCTGCTGCAGTTTCTCCAGCGCCGCGCCCAGCTGCGCGGCCACCGTCTGCGCCCCCGCCTCCATTTCCACCAACCGCGCCGTCAGTCCCGTGTTTTCTTCCTGCGTCGTCGTCAGCAGCGCGGACTGCTCCTCCCACTTACTCCGCGCGGACGCCTGGGCGGAACGAAGCAGCTGCAGCTCGTGCTCCAGACGGGCCTGCTGCTGCTCGTGCGACGCCACTGCCGCCGTCAGGGCCGTCTCTACGCCAACTCTGGCGCGCAGTGCGTCGCCGCACCTCTGCTCGGTGGCCTTCACCGCGGCCAGCAGCTCTTGTCGCTGCGCGTCCGCCCTCTGCTGTGCCGCGTCCAGCGCCCCCTGCAGTTTCTCACGCGTCCGGGCGGAGTCGTCGAGCGCCGATTGCAGCTGCTGCTGCACGCGCGCGAGTTCCTCCGCGTGGGCGGCTTTGAGCGACGCCGTGGACTCCTCTGCGGCGCCTCGCTCCGCCGCCACGGCCGCCTGTCGTTCCTCGTGGGCCGCCTGCAGCGCCCGTCGCGCCTCTTCGACCTCGTCGCGGCGGTCACGCAGCTGCGCCGCGGTGGCGTCGAGACGGGCCGCGGTGTCCTCCGCGAGACCCCGCCAGTGCCGCACCTGGCCCTTCAGCTTTTCATTCTCGGTGACGAGCTGCAGCGAGCGCCGCTCCCACCGCGTGGCGGTGAGGTCCCAGAGCGTCTGGGCAAACTGAAACCGGGCGTCCAGCTCCGCGTACTCCGTGGAGCTGCGGTGGAGCTCCTCGATGAGGCGCAGCTGCTCCCGCAATGCCCCGTTAATATCCCCGCTGCCGCCGCTGCTGCTGCTGCCACTGTAGTAGTACTCCTCGCCCATGCCGCTGCTGCTGTTGCCACCAGTACCCGCGTCGTACTCCGCCGGCTGAGGGGGCTGCTGCTGCTGTGGTCGCGGCCGCTGGGCCCCGGGGCCTCTGTGCGCTTGCTCCGCGACTGAGCTCAAACTGGGCGAGGGTGTCGGCATGGAGGAGCCTGTGGCAAGTGGCGTGGTTGTGGAGGTAAGCGCCGCGCCACCGCTCCCGCCACCCAAAACCAGCGGCGCAGCCGTCGCCCACGCACGCAGAGGACGCGGGTCGTGGCCGCGACTCCGGCTGGCAAGCAGCTGCTGAAGCCGTTGGTTCTCAATGCTCAGCCGCTGCAGCCGCAGCCGCAGCCGCTCACGCTCCTCGCTCCACTCTGCGCGCTCCCTGCGCGCCTTCTCGTACTCGGCGTCCGACTTGGCGTACAGCTGCCGCAGCCTCTGCGTCTCCTGCACCTCGCGCTGCAGCGCATCCCGCCCCTGTTTCACCGCCTCCAGCTCGCGGAGCAGCCGGGTCGCCTCGTGCTTGTAATTGCTCACCACATCGCTGCACAGCGCGCGGAGCTGGAGGACCTCCGTCGGGGAGGCCCAGTGCTCAAAGTAGGAGAGAATCTCCTCCGGCAGCTCGCCGACGTCGGAGTAAAGCGGGCGCTGGGTCTCGCTGCTTGTGTTCGTGTTTGCCGCCGGCGCGGCCACCGCCGGGTTTTGTGACGCGAGGAACCCCCGCCGCTGCTGCCTGGGGTCTGAGCCTGACAGCGTCCCCATCGTTGTGGTCGTTGTCGTCGTCGTCGTGACGGGCGGCGTACTCGCTAGCGGCGAGGAGCTCGTGGTGCGGCGCTGAGAGGCACCGCTGGAGGCCATGGCTGCTGCAACGTCGGTCGCCGCCGAGAGAAATGCTAAAGAAAGACAAGAAGAGACGCGGGAGAAGAAGGCAACCCGGGGTTTACCGTCAGTGGCGCTGCTGCTGCGGCTGCTGGCGGCGGCGGCGGTGGTGGTGGTGTCACAGCGGCAGCGGTGAAAAGAGTAAGGGGACACAAAAAAAAATTCTTTTTTCCTCTTCTTGCTTAAAAAAAAAAGGAGGGAATGGTGCATTGAGCCTGAGCCGCAGAAAATCTGCACACGGCGGACGGAGAGGCGGGACGCCGCTCACTTCCGTCCCGGCACTAGAAGTCTGAGAAGGCGGCAGGAATGCGGACGCCGTTGGTGCAGCCGTCGTGGTACGTGTACTGCACGGTCAGCTTCGCCGCCGCCGCCGCCGCGGGCCCCATGCACGTCGCCGCCGCCTTCGCCGCGCCCTCAGAAACGAGGCGGCCAAAGAAGTCCCGCTTCCCGCTTAGCTTGGGCTTTGCGGGTGTGGCAGCTGCGGGGGGCGCCGGCGGCGCCGCGGTGGGCGGGTGCTTCGCCGCCGCCGCCGCCGCCGCCTGCAAGTCGCGCGTCTTCTCGCCGGTCCCCTTCGCCCCCGCCCTCGCCAGGCGTGGCGCGCCGCGCTGGATGACGAAGCGCCGTATTTCCCCCACCATCAGCTGCCGCAGCTCCTCCCGCACCCGCAGCACCATCGCCGCGGCGGCCGGCGCGAGGCGGTGGATGGGCGGCGTCAGCTCCCAGCGCTCCTCCAGCGCGACATCGGCGTCGCCGCCCGCATGCCCGCCCTTCGCGGCGCGGGCGTAGCTGAGGCCGTACTCCGCGTGGCGGGAAACGGCGGCCAGCAGCAGCGACTGGTCGCGCGGGCTCAGCGCGGCGACGGACGCGACGGAGTGGGCGGGCACGCGCAGCGAGGCATCCAGCAAGGCATGCAGCAGCAGCGGGGCGGTTTCCTGCGCAACGACGTTGACGGAGGACATGTGGACCGCCGTCTCGCCGCGGCAGCCGTCGCGGAAGGTGCGAGCGATGTTCGTGGACTCCGCCAGGCGCCGGCTCAGCCCCGCGGACTCGCGCGGGAACCCCAGACCGGCGCCCGTGCGGCGTGAGGAGCTGCAGCAGCTGAAGCACGTCGCGGCCGTTGTGCAGGCGTACTGCTCCGCGAACGGTATCAGGGCGGCGGCGGCCGCGTCGCGGTAGGAGCGGGTGGTGAGGACGTCCTGGAAGCAAAAGGCCTCCGCCATGCTTTGAGTCTTGCCCAACGAGTAGTCGGCGTAGGCACGCTGCAGGTAAAACTCCTGCAGCCCCTCCAGCAACGTCCGGGGGTCCGGGCACTGCTGCACCACGCGGGACACGTACACGTGCCCGGGATCCACGCGAAACCCCGGCGCCGCAGGCTCCGCCGCCTCTGCCGCGGTGCCGTGATGGCTGTCCGCCGCCAACGTCGGCCCACAGTCCATGGCGAACTCCTTGCGGAGGAGGTGGACGTACTTGCCGCGCTCCTGCCTCTCAAACACGCGCCTCCAGGTGTCCCAGAGCCCCAACGCGGAGTCCTTCCCCTGCATCTCGCGCATCAACTGAAGCGCCTCCTCCCCCCTCCCACCCGCCCGCGACGCGTGGCGGTACAAAAACTGCAGCGTATTCAGGCAGCAGCGAACGTCGCCGTTGCTTGACTGCGCCAACTCGGCGAGAGCCGGCTGGCTCACGGGCAGCCCCTCGCGCGCCGCAATCTCGCCCAGCCGGGACAGCAGCCGCTGCGGGCGGATGGGTGGAAGGTAGTACACGTGCTGGCACTGCCGCCGCAGGGACCGCAGCGAGGGCACGTAAAAGTCATTGCAGAGGCAAAACACCGGGCAGTGGATGTCCTGCTGCAGGAGGAAGGCCGCCACATTCGCGGCGATGCCGTCCATCTCGTCAATGATGAGGCACTTGGGGCGAAGCAGCAGGTCCACAAGCGACACGCCCGCCCCTTCCGCCTTTGCCGCGGAGTCCACAGTTGCGGTGGCGGCGGCGGCGGCGGCAAAGGCGGAGGGGGCGCGGCGTCTCCCACGCGCCGGGGCCACCGCAAGTTGTATGGCGCTCTCCAACCGCGACGCGGTGCGGTCGACGCTCGCGTTAATCTCGATGGTTTCGTACCCGCAGTGGGCGGCGAGGACGTGCGCCAGCGTCGTCTTCCCAACACCCGGCGGGCCCACCAAAACCGCAAGACGCTCCTCCGGCCGCGCCGCTGCGACCCCTTTCGCGGCGGCGTCCTGGAAGATGTACGCGTCCCAGCTCTTCAGCCACTGCAGCAGCTTGAGGTTGACGCCGTCGTCGCTGAGCAGCTCGCGAAACCGCTTGGGCCTGTACCTCACGACCCACAGCGCCTCCTCCTGCGCCGCAGACTGCTGCTGCTGCTGCTGCTGCTGAGGCGGCGGCGACGGCAGGGCCGGTGGCGTCTCGGGCGGAGGCGCCGCCGCCGCGTCGTAGAGGCGGCGCAAGAGGGCGGGGACGTCCACGTACCCCAAGCCGCCGTGCCGCCTGCGCCGCTCCCGCGCGGCACTTGCCTGCTCCTCCCCTTCCTTTTCTTCATCCTCCTCGCCCGGTTCCCTCTCGCGCTTCCGCGAGGCCCGCTGCGTTGGCAGCCCGGAGGCGGTTAGCCAACGCACCACGCCGTTGTCGCCGCGCATCATAAAACTCACCAACGACAGCGGCGGGTACTCGCAGAGGCCACAAACCGTCGCCGCCGCCTCGTTCGTCGTAGACGCGGTGTCCCCGACAAGAGCCACAGGCTGCGGCCGGCGTTGTTGCCGCTGCACAGCGATGTCCCCGGCCGCGGGAACGGCGTCGTTGGCGCACGGCACGCCCCGCAGCAACTCCTCGTCCTCGTCCTCGCCCTCGCTGCTGCGACACGCCTCGCGCTGTGCGGCGAGCCACACCGCCTCCGCGTCCTCCGCGTCCTCCGCCGCCGCGGCTGCAGTGCGCCGCATGGCTTCTCTATCGCCTCTCCGCCGGCTAGTTTTCTAAATCTATATACGTGTATGTTTGTTTGTGTGTGTGTGTGGAGGTGCGCCACCCAAGGCCGCGGCGCCGCAGACGCCGTGCCGTCCCACCCACCCAGCTCTCGCTACGAGTCAGTCCACCCCCCTCGCGGCACGCAGCAGCGCGGGGAGCGCAAAAAGAAAGGGGGAAAAAAATGCTAGTAATACGAACACGAATAAATAAAGCGAGACGGCGTCGTCGGCCCATCGTGCGGATGGGGGGGCAGCGCGCACAGAAACAAAAATTATGCAGCACCCACGCCATGGAGCGGGAGGGAGGTGGGGCGTGAATGCGATTAGGGAATCCGCGAGTCACCCGTCCGACGAAACACGGCGCGGAACTCCTCCAGTGGGCCCTCCCACTCACTTCGCCAGGCCTCCGCCGACACGCCGCCCGCGTTGCCGTCGGCACCCGACGCCGCCCCCGGGGCGAGGCACATCACCGCCGCGTAGACGGCGAAGGCGGCGTCCGCGTCCCGCGGCGTCGCGGCGCCGGCCCGCACCTGCACGGCGAGCACGACCGTAGCGGCGGTGAGTCCGTCCAGGAGGTGCTGGGGGCCGCCCCCGCCTGCCGTCGCAACGGCGGCCAGCTGTGGCAGGTCAACCTCCTCAATCGGCTGCAGGTAGGGATCGCTGTGGTCGTGCAGCAACTTGTGCAGCGCGCCCTGGTGC
Organism: Trypanosoma conorhini; assembly: GCF_003719485.1. NCBI lineage: Eukaryota > Euglenozoa > Kinetoplastea > Trypanosomatida > Trypanosomatidae > Trypanosoma > Trypanosoma conorhini. The sequence continues at coordinate 7,357 of NW_021704119.1, read as the reverse complement.
CGCCGCTGGCAGCACAACGCACCCACGCTTGTGCCGCAGCCAACAGACATCGCAGCCGCCGCAGTCGTGGCGCAAAACGGCGCCGACGACAAAGATGAGAGGCGACGCAGCACGGCGGTGCCGCCGCCGCCGCCGCCGCCGCCGAAGCAGCAGCGGCAGAAAGGGGTCGCCCACGGTGCGTGGCCCAGGCGTCGCACAAGCGCACCCGCGGCCGCAAGAGGCATCCCTGCTGCTTATTCCCGTCTCCACGGCCGAGGCAAAAGCAAATAGAGCGGGAGTGAGACAGAGATGGGGGCAGTGAGCGAGCGGGGAAAGGCGCATGGCAGCAAGAAAGAAAATGCCCCCCATAGGAGGAGAGAGTATGTGTGTTCATGTATGTATTTCAAAGGGCGTCCGCAAGCAGCCACAATTTTTTTTAAAAAGGGAGACGCACGTGCGCCGCCGCGTGGCGCCGGGCGTTCAACGCGAAGGGGCGGAGAAGTCGCGGACGCAACGTTACAGGAGGGGCGCAGGCCCCACACACGCACGCGCTCGCCCCTCAGAGGCCCGGGCAGGCCACATTGAGGTTCTCGCAGAGATCCCTCAGTGCGCGATGCACGTCGCCGCGAAGTGAACTGACGCGCGAGCGCAGCTCCGCCAGCTGCAGCTCCCACCCATGACGGTCACGCTCCACGTAGGCCTCGAACTGCGCACAACGGCTCTCGACGACGGTGTCAATCATAGACTGGTGGGCCGACATCAACCGGCGCACGTGCTCCAGCACGGGCCGCATGAGTTCCCCGCGAACGCGCTGCAAGCAGCGCTCCTCGGAGTCCGCGATGAGGAGCTCAACGCGCCGCACCAACCGCTCCTCCCACGCGGCCGGCACCGCGCTGTTGGCCGTCGCCGCGCGGGCGGCAACCTGCAGTTCTGCCGCCCTCGCGAGTGGCATTAAAGGAGGCTGCGGCGCTGGTGGCGGTGGCGGTGGCGGTGGCGGTGGCGGTGGCGGTGGCGGTGGCGGTGGCGGCAGCGTCCGCAGCCGCAGCTCCTCCAACTCCAGACGCGTTGACTCCATGGCCTCCGCAACCGCGGCAAGTTGCTCCTCCAGTTTGGCGCAGTGTCGCCTGCACTGCCGCCGCGACGCCTTGAGGTCGCGGCGTTGGGCCTGCTGCTGTGCGAGGACGTCCTCCGCGTCGCGTCGGAAGCTGTCCTCCTGCAGGATGAAGCGAACGGCGGAACGCACGTGGGCGTCAAACGCCTCTGGCGACAAACCGTACATGTCACCCGGAGGCACCGAGCTCCACTGCGGCTGCGGCTGCGGCTGCGATGCTGGCTGTGCATGAAGTGAGGTGAAGAGCATCGCCTCTGGGGGCGACGAAGCAACTCCGAAAGGGGTCGGATAGCTCCCCTTTTGTTCTTGTCTTAGTTGCTGCAGCTGCCGCTGAAGGGCCTTGTGGACGGTCGAAACGGTGTACTGCTGCAGCTCGGCCAAAAGCTTTTCGTACTGAATGGACGACTGCGGCTCTCTCGCCGCAGCCCTCGCGTGGGAACTCCCCCCCAGCTGCCAAGCAGGCGGACACTCCGCCTTGGACGGTTGCTGCTGCTGTAGATCCGCCTGTTGTCGCTGCAGCCCATTTACCCGGGTGTGCAGGGCGTGCAGGTCCTCCCGCACGGCGCCGCAGAGCTCCACAAATCCCTCCCGAAGCGCTTCAATGTGGCTCACAGCGGCGCCGTTTGCCCCCGCCCCGCGGCTCGCGGACGAGGCGGAGTAAAGAAACCCACCCTCCGGCGAGGTCGGCGCCTCGGAGGCTTGCGTCCCCGACGAAAGTGCCGCGGCGCTCCCCGACGGATGCAAGTGGGGGGCCGCCGCCGCCGCCGCCGCCGCCGCCAGGGGCGGAGGGGACTCGGCGCTGCAACGCGGCAGGTCCTCTCGTCGGGAGGAGCGACGCTGCTCGCAAGACGGCGAGGAGGGCCGCACGGGCGCGGCGTCCTGCCCGGCGTAGGCGTGCGTCTCCGTGACCTCGCGCGGGGCGTCGCCCGCGGAGAGGGAACGCTGCGACGTGAGAAAACTCAGCCCGCGACTGCACGGGAAGCTGCGGCAGTCACCCGCGCCCAGCGCCCCGCCGTCCACGTGGCCTGTGGAGTCGCAAAGCGCGGGCTGCGAGGAGGCGTCGTCCGCGCCAACGGCGTCGGTGTTCATGCTGCCGCTGCCGTTGTTGGTGAGGTACCCGGAGTCGGCCAGCCACCCCTCGTCGGCGTGCAGCGCGGCGGCGGCGGCGTCGGAGAGAGCTGAGCTCGGCACTTGGGCACCGGCGGCCGCATTGTCCCGCCGGACCGCCTCACGGATGCGCTCCAGCGTCTCCTGTAGGTGGTCCCAGCGGCGTGCCGTGTGCCCTTGCGCCTCGTGACCCGCGCTGGAGGACCGCGGCTGTTGCTGGGAGTGCGGCGAGGGGCGCCCCCGCCCGCTTCGCCGGTGCCGGGGCGTCGTGGACTTCCTCGCGCCGCTGCCCGGGGGCAAAGAGCGGCCCGGGCTCGGGGTGCGGACCAACGCGCTGGCGCGGACGGAGGGGCTCATGCGCAGCAGCGAGGAGGCGGTTTCCCGCTCCACGCCCCCTGCCGACTGCGTTGACGGCGTGCCCCGCCGCGAGCCGCTGCGCGCCCGCCCGACAGCCGGCGAGGCGTGCGGCGACGATGACGATGCCCGCCGATGCGCCGATCCCCGTCGCGAACTCCCGCGGCGGGGCGGTGAGGCAGCCACCTGCAGAGACGTAGGGGCGGCGCCCGGAGCCCGCGCCGAAGCCCCACAGCCGCCGCCGCCGCCGCCGCCGGTGGTGGTGGTGGTGGTGGGGGAAGTCAAAGAGGCCGCGGCACACCTCGCAGTAAGAGCTCATCCGGAGCCACGCGTGCGTGTGTGTGTGTGTGTGTGCGCGCGCGCGTTTGCGGGAGAGGAGTGGGGGATGTGGAAAGAGTTGGCTGCAGCAGCGGGGGTAGGAGAAAGGGGGGGGAAAGGAACCGCAATGTTAATGCCGTTCCCTTCAAGAAAAGTAAAGGAAACTAAAAATGGAAGAAGACGTCGACCGCCGCCGCCGGTTTACTTCTCCTCCCCACTCTCTATGAATGTGTGTGTGTGTGTGGCTGTGTGTGGCCGGCTCGTCTAACGTGCAGCGGGGGATGAGTGCCGTGGAGGTGCTCCGCCCGCCGTTGCAAACTGCGGCCGCCGCGTCGCACAACGATCCACGGGGAGACTGAGCGGCAGAGGCGTTTTCGGTCCACTCAGCCGGTTGCCCCGCCCACCGCGGGACCCTCCACCGTCTATCGCGTGCTTCCTTGCTGCGGGTGGTTGAGGGGAGGAGAGAAGGAGATAATAGGGGGAGGGAGGAAAACGCACCGCTGTATTCCGCTCGCTCCACCACGGCAACTACGCGTGCACGCTAAAGACACACAGCGCAGAAAGCAAACAAACAAACAAACAAATAAACAAACGGCATCCCCCCGGTGGGTGTCGATGGCGGGACACACCTGGCGTTCCACAAGGGGGAGGCAAAAGCCTCTCTCCCTCTCTGTGTGTGTCTCGTCTACTGCCGTCCGTGTGTGTGTCTCAACCCTCGTCCCTCGCTGCGGCGCGGCAGCGGCTAGGCCAGCAGCACTCTACTCAGCAGCTGCCGCTCCCGCGACATAGCCTCTACTGCCGCGTGCTCCAGCTCCGCCGCCTCCCGCTGCAGCGCACCCGTGGCGCGATAGACGTTTGCCTCCTCGCGTGCCAGCGCCGCAGCCGCGTCGCAGGACGGGGAGTTGGCCGCCGCCACAAGCGACGCGGCGTCCACGGCGGGGTCGACGCTGCACCCCGCGTAGGGCAACAGGCGCGATGAGGGGAAAGCGGACTGCGGGAGCTGCAAGGCCTGCTTCGCAACGCGCAGGGCCCGCAGCGCACTGTCGCGGGCGCCCCCAGCGGCCGCACGGAAGGCCCGCAGCCCGGCGCACACGTCGTACACCCCCCGCTCCGCCTCCGCCTCACTGCCGTGGAGGGAGCAGCTCAAGCCGTGGTCGATGGAAAGCGGAGCGCCGCTGAACGTGTCTCCTTCCTGCCGCCGCTGCTGCTCCTGCGGCCCCGTGGGGGGTGTGGCGAAAGTCGTGGCCCGCAGCAGAACGCGGCGAAGGGAGTCGGCGGCGCAGGCGTCCCCCGCATGCGCCACAGGGGGCGGAGCCACAAGGCCAACCGGCGGGGAGGTGATGCCACACCCGCCGCGTGCATCGCACTCGCTGCCGCTGCAGGGGTGGTGCAGGTTTGTGGTGTCTGCGAAGAGCGGCCCCGCCGCCCCCGCCGCCGTATCCTGCGGCTCCTGCGGCTCCTGCGGCTCCTGCGGCTCTTGCCGCTGAAGGCGCCTCAGGGCGTCCAATGCCGCGTCGTGCCTGCGGTTCAGGAGTTTCACCTCCGCCGCCTTCTTTGCGTAGAGCGCGCTGCAACGCTGCAGAACTTCGCCAAACACCTCCTCGAGACTCCGCCCGTGAGGCGTCGCGGCGCCCCGCACACGCCGGGAGGAGGCTTCCAACCGCAGCCTGCTGTTTTCAGCCTCCAGGCGCAGCAGCTGCTCCTCCAGGAATCGGATTCTTCGCTCCGCCGTCAGCAACGCACGCGCGGGGGCCGCCGCGGTGTCCTTCCGGCCCCCCCAGCGTTGACACCCACACGGCCGTGCGCCGCCGCCGCTACTTTGGCCGCCGTCGCCGTCCACCAGCGCGCCGTCTAGGCTGGTTAGCAGCGCGGCCGTGGGCCCAAATACGTCCATCGGCGCCGTCTCGCCACTGCGGCCGCCATCGCGACGCCGATGGAGCTGACGAGGCACGACGTCACTCGTGTCGTGCGACTCCCTCGCCGCCGCCGCCTCTTCTGCTGATTCCTCCCCTGCCACTCCCAAGCACGTGACGCGCCGCTGCGGCCCCTCCGCGGCACCTGCGTGCGAGGAGAGCAGCGCGCTCAGCTCTGCGGCCACGCGCCGGCGGTGCAGCGCCAGGTCCTCCTCGTACTGCCTGGAAATCTCCCGCAGCCGCGCCAGCGGCTCGGCAAGCAGGAGCCGAACGATGTCGGCGAGGTCCGTCGCCCCACTGCGCCGAGGCATCGCGTCGCCGTCCTCAGACGCGGACCCCCACGACAGCTCCCTCCAGTTCAGGTTGTGGGCGGTTGTGGCGGCCTCCTCGGGGTGCTCGGTGCCCGCCACGGACGGCGGCGACAGCGGCGACGCCCCGCCTAGAGTCGCGGCGGCTGCACCCACCGCCTCCCCCAACGGCGGCACCTGCGACAGCGGCGGCGGCGGCGGCGCATACGCCGAGCTCCAGCTCTGACCGTGGCCCCCGTGCTGCTGGTGCGCCCGGGGCCCTTTCGGTGATGGTGGTGTTTCGCCCTCGTGCAGGAACGGGGTCTCTAGGCACGACCGCCGATCAACAAATGCGGCCCAAGACGAGCTCCCCACAACAGCAGCGGCGGCCGTGCCGGAACGGGGAGGCACCAAGGCACCGGAGGCATCGTGGGCCTCCGCGGCCCCACGGAACAACGCCCCCCGCTCTGGGGACATGAGGCGCCGCCCCCGAGGCGTCGCCCCTGCCACGGCGGCAGCGGCGTTGGGCGGCGTCACGGGGTTCGGCGGTGTGGCGCAGGCAGGACGCTCCGCCAGCTGCGGCCGCCACGCCGCTGGGGAAAAGTCGACCGCGAAAATGTCCATCACACGGGCGGCGGCGGCGAAGTTCTCCTGCCGCCGCCTGCGCCGCAACTCCGCGATCACCCCGCCGTTTGTCCCGTCCCCGCCCGCCAGCAGCGCCGCGGCGGCCTCCAGCACATCCCCGTTGACGTCGTCGAAGCAGGCGTCGAACCGCAGCGAGGCGATCCAGACGACGGCGGAGCAGGAGTGCTGCAGGCTCGCCTCAATCATGGCGGCGACGGCGTCCCCGCGCCAGCCGTACTGTCTGTGGGCAGAAGCGAGTGGAATGATCTCCGCAATCTGCTCCGGCGGCGAGACGGCGTCCCACCAGCCACCCTGCAGCTGGTCGCGGTGCATGTAGCGGTGCGCCATGAGCGAAAGCGCGGTGTGCGTGTTGAAGGCCAGTCGCGAGGCGGGGGCCCCGTCGTCCGCCCACACGGAGGGGCCTGCGAGGTCCCACACACGCCAGATGCTCACCGCCCCGCCGCCGTAACTAAGAAGCAGTGTCACAAGAACGTGTGAGCTTGCGCCTGCCGTTGGACGCAAAAAATCCGCCGTGCTGCAAGCTCCGCGAGACGCCTCTCCTTGCTGCTGCTGTTCTTCCTCCTCCTCCGCCCTGGCCTCGGCCGCGCGGCGCCGCCGCTCCGCGTCAAAGCGGGTGTCGGGCAGCCCAAAGACTTCCGCCGAGCCTTGCGCCAGCGCTGTGCCCACCGGCTGCCATGCCAGCGAGTGGGAGAGCGCCGTGTGCAGCGCGGCAGTGACCTCCGCGGCGGTGCCGCAGCGAAGGTAGCGGGCGGCGGGGATGTCGGCGTAGTCCTCCATGAAGCAGCCCGTGGGGGAGCCGCGGTCCGCGGCGCGGGAGAGCAGGTCGACGGCCTCCACAGCGGCCACGTCGTCCTCGTCCCCGTCTCCGACTTCCATCGCCTCACTGCGGGGACGACACGCGTCCCCGGCGTCCGCGGCGGGCCTGCACTCGACAACGCTGAGCGCCACAGTCGGGGCAGGTTCCACGGCGGCGAAGATGCGTTGCAGAACGGCAGTGAAGAGGCCGCCGCTGCGCACCTCCGCACCCCCGCCTACGGTGGGGCCGAAGAGTTGAATGGACTTCCCGCTCCCTGCGGCCCCGTGTGCGACGGTGAGCAGCTCCGCGCCCTCCGCCTGCGTCAGTGTCGCTGCCACGTGCGTTGCCAGTGCCCGCGTGTAGGCAGCGTACGGCAGCGTCTCGGCTTCGCCGCCTTCTGCGGTGAGGAACGGCGTGCGCACAACCAACACCCCGCCCCCAGTTGCGTCGCCAGCCCCCGTGCCGCCCCACTCACCCGGCGGGGCCATCGCCAAACCCGCGGGATCGCCTGTCGCTGGGTCGCCGTGGACGACGCGGATGGCGCTGCGCCGCCGGTTGTTCTCCGCGGAGGTGCAGCGGCCCGCGGAGAGGCTTAGAGCGACCGTGACACGCCCGTCATTCCCACCCCTCGCTGGGCGCATGCTGGCCGCGGTGTCTCCCTCCGCTCGCTACTGCCCGTAGGCGCACACACAAAGAAAAAAAAAAGAGAGAAAAAAAGAGGAAAAAAAAGGGGAGGCAGACTTCCACGACGCCCATTCACACAATTCGCTTCTTCTTTTCCACGCCCCGCCCCACTTTCTTTTTTTTTTGGGGGGGGGAGGCGGTGCTGCGCCACGACGCCTGCTTG
>NW_021704117.1:55786-56738 GCF_003719485.1 Trypanosoma conorhini | reverse complement strand
AAAAAAAATAAAATAAGAAAAAAATAAAGAGGGAGAGAGAGAGAGCGAATAAGAGCAGCACGCGAGCTAAGAGGGAGGGAGTCTCGTGCTGGGGACGTAAAAACAAAACAAAACACAGAGAGAGAGAAAGAGCGACCACAAGAAGACGAATCCATTTGACCAACAAGACATGTCTCACCGGCCGCAACTTGTAGTTGCACGGAATAGCCTCCCGCTGCATCTTCCTTGCCGGCACTCACACGCTCGGGCGCCCACCCTCGCTCTCTCCTTTGTTCTCTCTCTCTCACACACACACACACTGAAGCGACAGCTTTCTTTTTCACAGCCTCCGTGTTTGCTTTTTTTCCCCCTTTTCCCTCCGGCGCCCCGCACCCCCTCCTCCTTCCCACTTCTCCCGCCGCGCGAGCGCACTCCACGCCACGGCTGGCGGCAAAAAAAAAACAAACTGCACGACGGAGCGCACCGACGCCCGGGGCGGCGGCCCACGCGCACGCGCACGCGGAGGGGAGCGGCGGCAGGAGACGGAAGTGAAGCCCCCCGCCACTTCTCCACCGCAGAAAGTAAAACGAAAAAGAAACACAAACACACACATCCCAAAGCCAGTCAGGGCAAACAATAATGGCAGTAGCAATAAACATGTGTACGTACGCGCCACGAACTGCAGGAAAGGGAACACGACGCAGCGACTCCCCAGCCACGAACACACAGCCGTGCTGGAAAACAAAAACAACAAAACAAAACAAAACAAAAAGTCCACCCCCCTAAGCCAAGGGAACATGTATGTATGATAGATTCACACACACACACACACATATATATATATATATAGAAATAAATACACCCATAAGGAAGCAACACAAAAAGGCAAATAATTCAAAACAAAAATTGCACAAAGCGTTCATAATCTCATGCCCCCCTTCGCTTTTGTTCTTCCCCTGAAGAGGTCTAAAAG
>NW_021704117.1:41505-55761 GCF_003719485.1 Trypanosoma conorhini | reverse complement strand
AAAAGCAAAGAAAAAAAAGCCGTAACAGACACCCACTTGCAGTTAGAGAAAACACACACCTGTCAGCGACACCCATTTTTGTTTCCTTCTTTTTTTTATTGTTGTTGTTGGTTCTTTTTTTTTTCATATTCTTTTGCTTTTTCATCTGTTCGTTTATTCCGGCGTCCCCCCCCCACGCCTTCCCGACCGCGGCGCACGCCGCCCACATCATGCCTTGCGCGCAGCGCACCAGCGACCCTCTCTCTCTCTCTCACACACACACACACACAAACACACATGCCTACGCACTTCACGCGCAAATGAAAGCCCCCCAAACAAAGGGGCACACGCGGAAGGCGAGTTACTTGAAAAGGCCCAGAAAGGCATTCACAAACTTGGAATTTTTGACTGGAGGGCCGGCTTCTTTTGCGCCTGCGCCTGGCTTTTGTTTGCCGCCCTCCGCGGAGGACCTGCGATGGGAGGACGACGGGGAAGGCACACGTCGCGTCTGCACAAGCCCCTCCACCCACCATTCCCGTGCCGGGTCGGGGATATCCTCCTTATGGCGATGCCGTGGGCGCTTGTAGTGATGCTCCTTAAATCGCGTGGGTGCCACAACGGCGGGCTGCGGGCCTCGGGCCACAACCGGCTTTCCTGTAACTGGAGATATGTTACACCCTATCCCAGTAGCATCCACGACCACTTCATCTCCAGCGATTGCCTTGCGACTATCACTTCGCGGGTCGTGTTGTGCCTGGGCAGTGCTGTCTGAGCAAGCCCTGTACTGATTCCCGCCCGTACTACTATTTTCCAACCCCTGCGGTGTTGGAGTGCTAAGCAGAAAGGTGATGCGAACGCCGCGACGAGGCAGACAGAGAGCGCCGTTTGCCGGTATATTCCCCGCCTTGCTGCCCGATGAGTTGTTATCCGTGTTGTGCCTATTTATGCACGCCGCGTTTCCCTGCTTATACCCACTCGCACGCCGATTCAAGGAGTTCATTTCGGCATTGTGTGCATTCATGCACATGACGACGTTTCCATGTGTGCACTTTCCCATGTTGTGCCGCATGACACGTTGCTGGACATTTGGCACCAACGGCGCAGAGCCGGCGTGGGGGGCACGCAGGAACCGCCGCGCAGGCACCGGCCGGCCGGGCGGCCGCGGCACCGGCGCCCAATGCGAGGCGGGCCCCATCGCGTACGGGACGGGGCCGCTTTCGTGGGAGGAAATGATGTGCGGGCGCCCGTAGGGGTGGTCCATGGGCGCCGGCAGCACACGACACATGCAGCGGGGGCCGTACTCCCACAGCGAGGGCGTCGCGCTGACTCGCGGAGAGAAAACAAGAAAAAAAAACAAAAACAAAAAAAATACAACAACAACGGCACTCAACGTGGCCGCCGCTCGACTACCAGGCCTGCTCGCCGCCGCGGCTACTAATGACTGCGCCGCGAACCCGCAGGGGGCACCACTCGTGCTGCGCTATCCTTATACTACTTGCGGAAGGGCAGAAGGCAACAGCGTCCGCCCACTGCCTCCGAACACACGAGGAGTGTGAAGGCAACAAGCGAGGAGCCAGAGCGTGAGAGGGGGAGAGAGACGCAGCCATAGCCCCGCGTACACAAGCAAAGGGAAAAGAGAGGGGGAGGGGGGGAATGTAATCCATCGGCACGCGCACAAATAAGAAGGGGAACGCATAACTGAAAACAAAAACAAAAGAAAAACACAGAAAAGACCAAGACAGTCAAAGGGGGAAAAAAAACAAGAACGAACTTAACCTCAACCTCACCAAATCTTGGACGCACGATCGGGCGAGAGCTACATGCAAGACACTGTGGGACAGCAATGCAGCGACGGCGGCCCGCCACGTCTCGGGGCTGACGCCGCCGCTGTGGAAGCGGGAGGGAGACAGCCGCAGACGCAGTACACGCTGAGCCGGCGGGTGCGTTCAACATGCACAGCGGGAGTAACGTGCGTCGCAAGCAGAATCAAGAAAAGAAAAACAGTAGCGCCATCCAATCAAAACAGGAGTGGAGGGGTAGAGAGAGAGGAAGACAAAGGAAACAAAGGGGAGGAGAAAGAGAGAAGGGAGAGGGTGGTGGTGGAATGGCACGACAGAGGACTTCAAAAACAACATGAAAGCAGCAAGCAAAGAGCACACACACACACATATCATACCATTGCGGGAGAGAGAGAGAGAGCGTGTGTGGATGCCGATGCTCAATGCGAGCCCGCAGCATCGTTTTTGGGTCTCCCAGCGCATTCACCGCCTCGCAGTAAGGGATGCATGGTTGCGTGGGGAGCTCTCATGCGCTCTCTCTCCCCCGCCCCTCTCCTCACGCGCATCCACACCACAATGCAGCTGTGCAATGCCAGCACCCGCACCCACCTCCATCTCTCGCCCTCTACATGTGTGCGTAGAGAGAAGTACAAATAACTGGCACCTCCCCCACCCCTCACGCCACCACTCCCCTCTCAGGCTCACACACGCACATGCCGGTCGTGTTAGCCAAGCCAAACCTAAAGACATGCCCCTCCGCCGAATCTACACACATCATTTATCCCCCAACCAACACCTCACAAAGCCACCAAATTAGCCGATGCCTTACCTTTTCCCCCTTACGGAGGCAAAAAGCGGAAAGAGAAGCGTAACAATAATAATGGTAATGATGAGGATAATATATGTATATGCATATCAAGCTCCTCTGTACCCTCTTTGCGACCAGTTACCTACCGAGTCAAGAGCAATTAGAGAGCGGGAGTGTGCAAGACGCATCCTCACCACTGATACGGCGTGGCATAGAGGCGCAGCGGGGCGGCGCTGGAAGCCCTGCCACTGTTCCGCCTCCCAGGCGGGCTGGGTTGAGTGGGCCTCCGCAGCTTCCCCCTTCTGCGAGGCTGTACACCGATGGAGTCAGGCCATAGTAGGCAAATAGGCACACATACAAGGAAAACACGCAAAAAAACAAATCACAGAGAAAAACAAATAACTAGAAAGAAAGGTGTCGTATATATAGATAAGGGGAGGATGGATGTGCGTGTGTGTGTGTAAAGGAAAAAAAGAACGACTCGCTTGCCGTATGACGACTGCATCTTCTACCACATTCCCCTTTCCGTTACTGCGTGCTATATATATATATATGTACACCCTGCAGGGATGCAATAACACATGCACGGCAGATATCGAATTCTTTTTGTCGGCGGCCTGCACGGCAAAAGGGCTCTGACACGTACCCCCCCCCCCATCCCACACATTTAAATTCATCCACAAAGAAGGGGATATATCCACTATTTCTCTTTTTCCCCCTTCGCTTTTAGTTTTCCCTCGGGAACTTCCCGTTCTTGCCCACTCCCCACTCGAAGCACCATAAAAAAAATTGGAACAAAAAAAGGAAAAACCCGCTCTACACATTTCAAGACTAACACCCAGTGACTTTCAGCGGCGCTTGCGGTGTCTGCCTTTCCAGAGACTGCTTCACACGCAAAGGACTCAAACTAATTTACCGAAACCCCACAAAACGCCTCCCCTTTCTGCAGGCCACGCCGCCCATGCAAACACACTTCCTCTGAGCCCCCATAAAAAAAAAACTACAATGAAAAGTGGTGGATGGGGAACACCGCGTCGGCCAAAAAGGGCGAAAGGGGAAGAAGCATCACTCAGCCCGTATTTCCGGACTTTCTCAGGTTCTACTTCCCCCTAGACGAATACACCTTCACTGGCTTTTCATTCGTCAATGGAAAATGAAAATGCGGCGAGTGTGGCGGCCGGATTGGAAATTGTTGATGTGGGAGCGGTGAACCATACGGCATGCATTGGAACTTCGAATTTACCGGGGGTCGCGGCCGGCCCTCCTCGGTCCACTCAGGCGAGTCCACCCGCTTTATGCTGTTCTTGGCCTGCAGCAACCACCCATCGGAGGGTGCCTCTGGCTGATCGGCTTGCGAAAAGTCGCAGCCTTTGGGCTCATCGCCGGTGCTGCTGGAGTACTGCCAGGAATTGTTGCTCCTGGAGTTCGCAAACCAAACAGGCCTTCTTGACCTGAATCCAGGGCGGGCCGACGTCGCATAAGAAGAGGCAAGCGGGTGGCGGGGGAGGGCCCCAGAAGAGAGCCTATCCACGGACCCAGGAAGCGTATCGCCTCCTTGTGGAGGCATCACATTTGCGTATCGTGGGGGTGGGAAACGTCTCTCTTGCATGTGCAGGCCTTGCACCATGACACCGTGATCCACGGAGGTGCCGCTGCCGCGACGCATCCAGGAGCCACAATTGCTCCACCCCTTCTTGCTCCGGTAAAAGGCAGAGCAACCGCTAATCTGAGACGGCAGGAACGCCTGGCTGGAGAGGCTGCGCTGAAAGGAGTCCCCCGCCTCTAGAGCTGAGTGTTTGTCCCGAAAAAAGCTTTGGCCGAGGAACGCCGCATCCGGGTGCCCGTACACGTCGCTGAGGCGGCGGTATACCGATCTACGATAAATGGGAACGGTGGCCTGCTGCAGCGTGCCCCTCCTCCTTGAGCAGGGACGCAGCACCGACTCCGTCCCGCGCAGTTGCTGCTCGTCCTCGTCCTCGTCGTTTTCTACATCTTCATTACTAGTCAGAGAGCCGCCGTCGTTCTCTGAGTCGCTCGATCCTGGGGTCGCGTTGGAAGCCGCGTGACTCAGTCCCCTCGCATCCTCCTCGCCGGGGTTCCTGTTGCTGGTGAACGCGTACGGCGCGCATGACGGGGAGATGGGCGCCGATGTAAACGACGACGACGACGACGACGACGACGACGCCGCATCCGCGTCCACCTCCTCCCGCGCATCTCCCGCGCGAAGGCTCTGCCAACCCCGCTCCCCCTCACGGGGGTCGAGCGTCAGCGTGCTTGCCTCCCGCCATCTCCACGCCTGCGGGTACTCCGAGGCCAGCGCCGCCATGGACGGCGTCGGGGCGAGGGAGGCCCTGCCGCGCTCCCGCCCCCCGGCCGCCCCAAACTCCGCAAACGACCCCCATCGCTGCACGGGCGGCGGGGCAGCCGACACCAGCGCATCCTCGCCGCCCTCACGAAGCCCTAAGCTAACGGTGCTAAGCTCCAGGCCCTCCCCGCGAGGCCTGTCGTGGCGCGGGGAGACGCCTTGCTCTGGCGAGGAAAAACTTTTCTGGGCGGCTCCGCCGTGTATGATCATCGCCTTCTACCTGCTGTGCGTGTGCAGTGGCCCTTTTGCGTCGCAGCCGCCCCCACCACTTCTCTTACGCAGCGCGAAACCGACCAGAGCTGTGGCGAAAGCAAAGCCAGAGTCCCTTGCCGCGGAGGTGGAGTTTCGCGCCCCAGGCGGAGCACACCCACAACAAAAACAACGGAGAAAAAAACAGCCACAACAAGCAAAGCTACAACCAACAACAGCAACAAAACGGAAAGGAACGACGACCACAAGATCAGCCATGTCCTCTACTTGCATCGCCGTGCCGAAGAGTGTGTTGTGGATGACAGCGGCGGTGGGACCCACCCGAACTGCGGTGCAATTCGTCCTGAATGACCCTGGCAGGCGGCTTGCCCAGCGGGCACACCAACGGCTGCTGTTCTTCTCTCAGTTGGCTTGGTCCGTAAGAGCCGTGACTGCGTGGGTGGCTTCCCCCAAGCCAGCCCACCATCCCCAACTCCCCCGCGGCCACGGCAGCCGCTCCGCGTGACGCAGGAAGAGAAACTTTCGGGGGGCCGCCGCCCGCAGCCGCTCCCTCGTCGCTTGCGCCCTTGTGGCGTCGTTAGTCTCGGCAGCGGCGTCCCTCGTGTCTCGGGCCAGAGACGCGCCACGCAGAACTCTGACAGCACCCGCTCAGCTGCAACGCAGGCCGAGCTGGTGGGCCCGGCGGCCAGGCCCTGCACTAGAAAGCATCCCCCCCCCGCAAGAGAGCGAGTGAATGCAGGGACCCAAAGAAACAAAAAAAAAAGGAAATTTGAGGGAAGGGGTGGGGAGCGACATAAAAAAGAATCAGGTAAAAGAAAGAAAAAGGGCAGCCGCAGACACACATATACTTTTATACGTGCCGCCATTTTGCTTCACCGCACACGTGTGGCTCCGCAGCCCCCTCACACTTTCTTCCTTTTTTTTTTGCACGGCAGGTATAGATGTGTGTGTGTGTGTGTGTGTGTGTGTGTGTGTGTGGGGCATGTGCATGGCCCCCGGCGCGGCGCCCAGGCAGCTCGAGGTATGTAAATGTTCTCCAGTACAACAAACGGCTTTAGTCTTACCATAACTCTCTCTCTCTCTCTCTCTTTTTTTTAAAAAAAGTTTTTGTTATGTCTTCATTTCATTGCTTCCGTTTTCATTGTCCTCAGCTGCAGAAGTTATGCGGCTCACGCCAAAAGTTTTTTTTTGTGTGTGTGGTGTTTTGTTGAGTTGTGTTGTGTTGTCTGCCCGCAGTCATCACCGCTGCGGCGCTGGGAAGAGGATGGGGGGAGCACACGCGCGTGGGTGACAGGCGTGCAAGAAGAAGGCGGGGAATGAGCGTGTGCCGTCGCAGGAAGTGTGCCGCGGCGTTTGCAGCCCGCGAAGACCACACACCCGCAGTAGCGCCGAATTGTGCCGCACGAAGCCCGCCTTGGGCACCGCGCCGCCGCTTCCCCGCAGGGGGCGCAACGCAGACGGGCGGGGGAAAATATACTTCGACGCAGGAGAACGGGCTCGCATGCGGCGTCGCGTACATGCACGGAAACAGACAGGCGGGACGGGGGACGCGCCGCGGAGAAAGACACGGCCACGTACAACGAGACGCCGCGAGAGGCAGCGGGAGAGCGAGCGAGGGAGGGAGGGAGGAAGGGGGGAGGAAGGCCGAGCAAACAGCGGCAACACCGACACAAAGAAACTGTACGACAAAAAACATGCGCCACTGGGGAGACGGCGGGGATGAGAGCGTCCCAAACACACACACAAACAAACACATATCCATACATACACACATTCAGACGCATGTTTGTGTGAGCGGCATGATGCACCCCTCGTTTTGGTCGCCGCATTTTAGTGCCACCGGCACGCTTGCCTCCGTTTTGAATGCTTAAACGGAAAAGAACAACCGCTACGCCGGCACCAGCGGCGCCCTCATGCCTTTGCGTGATGCACGCCAGGTTTACTCCCCAGTGCATCAATCAGTAAAGGAGGTGCCGCTCGAATCCGTCCAAGTCGTAGACGGCTCCCTTCAGCTCCGCGATTGCCTTCACGCGGAGGAACTTGTCGTTGGTGACGAACTTCACGGGAAGCTGCTGCTGTTCCAGAAAGACGGCGAAGCCCAGGATGGAGTCATCCTTTGTCGCAACCTTGCGGTCATACAATGCCTCCACCTCGCAGCGGCGCTGCACCCGCACGTTGGCGCCACTCTCAATTGCCCCGCTGATCCAGTCGCGCACCCGTCGAGCCTCAAACTGCCGTTGCTTGGAGTACGCCTTCCCACCCTGACGATTCCCCTTGCCCCTGTTTATGCCATCCAGCTCCGCAACGACGTCAAAGGGAATACACACCACACCTCTCTCCAATGCCAATCTCAGGATCGACTCATCTGCCCGCAGCAAGCTACACGTGTCGAACACGAAATGAGGGCGATTACGATTGGAAGCCAAAGGCGCAGGAGACACCAACGCGTCGACGCCGCGTCCTGCATTACAAGGAAATTGGAGGGGTCCGTGAGGACTGGCTTCAGAAACCATTCCACGAGCGACACCGCATGGTTGCATCTTCGCCGCCGAAGTCGCGACAGGGGCAAGAGGCCTTTGGGCAGCAGCACTCCAGCCCGCCACGGAACCTTGTGCGATGTCCACGTTTTGGAGCGGCAGTGGCCGCGCCGCCATCTGCTCTTTGCTCGCATTGTACTTTTCTACATGCTGCCTTAGTTCTTCCAGCCGTGACGACAGCGAGTTAACTTGGGCGGGGGTACGCGACGGTATACCCTTCTTCGCGGGCAAATGTCCCACCCTGGCGCGCGGCGGAGGGGCCCCTTCCTTCCCAGCGACAAATGCCCTTAACTCCGTCAGCCGCGGCATCCTGTGGGATTCTCGCACCGGCGCACTACCAAACGCAGGCCAGGAAACGACACGACTCGGGCTCGGTTGCTTCACCGGGAACTGCTTCTCCATCTCGTTCGTCCCTTTCCAACTTCTCCCACCGCTTTTTCCAATTCGTTTAGTGTTGAAGACGCGTTCCGCCCTCTTGGCACGCAGCGTGGCTGCAGCAGCGGCTTTGCTCTTGGGTGGGGCTTGATTTGCCTGCGGGTACGCAGTTGGCAGTGCGTAACGCTGCGCCCACGCCTCAGCCACCGCGCTGCGCTCTGCAGCAGCTTGTCCTACTTCGTGATGCCCGTTCCAAACGGCGCGAGTGTCTGGGACAGCGCGGGCAGCGTGGGTCGTCCCACTTTCCTGGGCCCCCGCTTGAGGGACGCCCCCCGTCCGCGACTCCACTTCCTCGCAGCGCCGTGAGTACAACTGCAGGACCTCCAGTGGGTCCCGCACTAGTTGGTTGCCGCTTTGGGCAGGGCTGCGCAGACGGAGGGGCGAGATCCCTAGCGGTAGTGGCGTTTCCTGCTTGGGCGTGAGAGCGACCGCCGCCACCGCGCGCGTGGCCCCCGCCTCGCCAGCGACAGCAGCGGCAGGGAAGGGGGCCCGACGAAACCGCGGTGGACCCTCCTCGGGCGTTTCTTCGGGCAGCCGCTTGGCGAGGCCCCACAAGGCAAGGGTCTCCGGCGGCAGGCACACAAGGCCGGGCCTCTTCCCAGCCACCCCGCCGTAAGTAAAGCCACCAGCGCTATTCTCGTTTCTGCTGTCCACGCGAGCGGGATACGCCTCGAGCGCGGCGGGCGCAATCCGCTGCTGCTGCGGCCCCTGCCCCGGCTGTGCATGCGCCACGCCGTATCCCATCGTGTGAGACATTGGCGTCGGCTTGGCAGAGACGCGGCAAGTCCCACCTCCGCCTTCCAGTTTCTACGGCCGTTACTTGATCCACCTTATCCCTTCTCTCTGCCCACGGCGCGAAAAACAAAACAAAACAAACAAGCAAACAACGGCAAGAACAGCAAGCACAAAGGAAACCACTCGAAAGGAGGGCAGGGAAGAGCAATGCGTTTCTCACCCGCTTCCGCCACGACTGTTCATGCCAGGATGAGGCCTCCACCTCTTGCCTTCCCCTCCCTTAGCGGGGGACAGCGCCCCAAAGAAACAAACATACACACACACACAAATGCAGAAATAAACAGTGAGGGGGAAACGTGGAAAAGATCTGAGACGCCCATGCATAAGGAAAGACAAATAAACGGCGCGATTTGAAGCACTGAATTAATAACTGCGTGTTGCAAAGCGTACGACTAGTCAACCTCCTCCACCGGCTCCCGGGGCGTTATAAGTCCTCCAGACTTTTTATCGCGGGCACTCCCTCTGCATATGCTTTCAGCGCAAGCAATTCATCGCAAGTAAGCAAGCTAACCTGCGTCTGCGCCTGGTGCCGGGCAAAGTAACAGGCACATGACAATATGTGGTCGTCGAAGTTGCGCGCGGCCCGCAGCACGTAGGTGTCCCTCTCTTTTGCCCGCTGCAAGCGGAGTCCGGGGGCGAAGTCGGCACAGTCGCCGCCGCCGCCGCCCTTTCTTTCATTCCCCGCGTTCCTGAGCGCCTCCATCGACTGAATTATTTGAAGCACCTCCGTCGCCTTTTTTTGGCCCTCCTCTTTACTCAATCGCTGCAGCTCAATAAAGACTTTTGTCGGCACGATTACCATGTGCCGCGACGCCACCGCCGACAGCTGGCGCGCAATTCCCGTCTCGAGGAAGGCGCTGGTGTCCACGACAAGGCAGTTGGGCTGCTGCACGGGCGCAGCCTCGTCGCGGCCGGCGTCGCCGCGCGGAGGGGCGGGCCCCGCCTCTGCGTCGGAGTCGGAGGCGGCGAAGTACTCGGAGTCACTCCCGGAGTAGAGACTCATCGCTGCTGGCAGGCGGCCCGGAGGAAACTAGGAGAGGTGTCTCACGGACGCACGCGGCAGGGAGAGAGAGGGAAAAGGAAGGAAGCACGGGAAGGAACGGGAGGGGCCCGGCAGAGGCAAAAGGCACACACACACACACACACATCAAATTGTGGGGGCCCGCAGAAGGCGGGCAGGCGGGGGGTCGAGGTCGCCACAAGTGGCAGCGGCAGGGAAGCAGGCCGACGACCCGCTGCGCCGCAAAGCACCCACGCAGAGACAAAGAAATAGGCAAAAAAAAAAAGATAGCGACGACGACTTCGCCCGGCCACTGCCAGATCCTTCCTTTTGGTTTTTTTTTTCAGTTTTGTTTGTTTTTGTCTTGCTTCTCCCCCCTCCCTTCCTCGGCGTCCGTCCCTCACCGCCGCTCTAACGTCGCCGAGAGCTCCCCACGGCGGTACAGCGCGACGAGCTCGTCATAGCCGCCGAGGTATTTGCCGTTAAGAAACAACTGTGGCACCGTGTGCACGCCCGTTCGCCCAACGACCTCCGCAAACACTTCCCGCCCGTTAGGAATGATGTTGATCTCGAGCGACACAAAGCGGTGCTTCATCTCAATCAGAAGCATCTTGAGCTTTGTGCAGTATTCACAGTAAGTGGCTGAGATGATGACAATCTTGTTGCGCCGCAGCATCATGTCGAGAAATTGCGGCGCCTTTGCCGGATCCAAGGCGTTATTCATTTTCCCGCTGCTGTTCACTATTGCCCTCTTTTTTTCCTTTTCTCCTTCTTCTGCCTCTCGCTAAGCCTCACTTCCTTCCTCGCGCCTCACACCGCACGGCGTGCTTTGTCCGTGCCACTGTCGCCTCAGCAAGGAAGAAGCACCGGTCAACACACACACGCACAGAGGCAGAGGGGGAGACAGAGAGAAAAGTAGTAGGAGGAGAGAACAGATACATAAATAAATAAGAAAATGCAAAGATGCGTATGCAGGGATCAGAGAAGATATCGCACTTGTTTTCGCAGCATCTCACTTCACGGCAAGAACCACAACCACATCGGCAGCCCGAGCAATAACTGGCGTCAGAAGAGAACATGCATGTGTATGCACACAAATACCGCACGGCATCACGCAACGGCAGCACAACTAACAAGTTAGCCCATTCCCTCCCTGGTTGCTTCCTCACTTACTCATTTGCAGTCTTTTTTTTAAATTATTTAAACGGCTTGTAACAAAGGAATCGGTACCCTTAGGATCACAGAGAAACCGTTGCAAGTAATACACCCCCCCCCCACCACCACCATTACCTTCTCTTTCCTTCTTCTACTGGAATCCCAGTCTCGCTAGTACACGTAGTCCGCGGAGGAGGCGATGGAGGACGAGTCCAGACTGAAATCCTGCGACAGGGTGTTGTCGACGGAGGTAAACCCCAAGGCAGGGCTTTCCTGCGGTGTCCAGCCGTTACGCAGCATGTACGCGGAAACACGACCATCCGCGTTCGTAACTTCCTCTTCCTGCTCTTCGTCCGCTTCAATCGTCGCTGTTTCTAATCCTTTTTGCAGGGGAGATTCCTCCTTCCTAATCCCCTCAACGCCGTTCGTGACGGAGGCAGTTGCCGTGGCGTTGGCAGGCGCAGCTGCACTCGCCGATTCGCTGGCCGCAGCGTCGACCACGCCCGACAGGTGCGGCCCCACATGCGTGTTAGCTGCCAATGCATGGCTGTGGAAGGGCGACGCGGCGCCTTCCGACGTTTCCGCAGCGACCCCACTGTCGCAACGCGTCCGCCCCTTTGCACCCTTTCGTTTCCGTCCAGTTACTTTTTGTTCTTCTGCCTCTGCCACCGCCTCCCCCACCGGTGGCTTCTGCTGCTGCCCGTTGTCGCGCTCACGGGAGGGGCTACTGCTCAGGCTGTCCAGTGGACGCTGCCGCCGCCGCGGCACCGGGGCGGGCTCCTGTGCGTCCAGGGGCGGGGGCGACACGGTTTTCCTCCTCGAAGCCCCCGCCGTCTTATTTTCCTTCGCTTTTTCCGGCCCCGGCTCGGGCTCCGGCAGCGTCGGTGAGGGAGGCGTCTCCAGATGCACACGCTGCATCGCTGCCCTGGCGCTGTCAGCCGCGTAATCGCCTGTTGTCTTCTCCGCCCCGGCGCCTGGCTGTGCCCCCTTGCCGGCCCCCGCCTGCTCGTTCCCGCCCCGCGCACTGCCATCGCTGCTGCCACCGTTGTCCCCGTCTTTGCCAGTGTCCGGTGCCCCAGCTGCGGCTGCGGCTGTGACAGCGGCCGCCACCGCCGCCCGCCGCTCCTTGCGATGCCGCTCCCGCTTGCTCTTTTTCTCCTTTTCTGCCTTTTCCGCCCGCTCCTCGCGCTTCTGCCGCTTGCCCTCCCGCCTGTGCTTTTTGCGTGCTTCCCCCGCCTCCGCCCCACGGTCCGCATACGCCTTGGGCGGCTCCATGGCTTCCGCCGCTACCGCCGCCGCGGCCCCGCGGCCCCGCGGGACGCCACTCAGCGACCCCCACTGGATGTCGTCGCGCCGTACCACCTCGTAGCTGCCGCCAGCCTCCACGAAAAAACACCCCAGCGGCAGTCCGGCGTGTTCGCACAGCTGCAGCCGCCGTCGCGCAGAGCCAGCGGGCCTGCCACTGTGCTCGCCGCTGCTGGCATCCTCCGCTTCCTCCTCGGTGTAGGCGTCATCCGGATCCTCTGCGGCGTCGGCAGTCGCCGCCCTACCCGCACGCGTCCTCGCCTGGACCGTCCCCACAAGCACGTATTCGGCACTCCCCAGCAGCGCCCGGAGGTTCACAACACCCGTCGACAAGGCAGGCTGCCCGCTAAACGTGATGCTTACCAGCGGCGGCGGCGGGAGATTGGCCTGCATGCTGGCGCACGGAGCGTCAGTCGCGCACGTAACCCTCTACGCAAAAGCAGTGGCGGCAGCCGCGGAGAGCAGGTAGCCGTCAGCGGCAGGTCCAGGTGCCACAGTAAAAACAAAAACACAAAAACAACAACTAAAGCCCGGGGTGTGAGACGACAAGGCAAACAATGGGAAAACAAAACAAAGCAAAGGACGCCAGAATGCTTTTCAGAAAATATCCACGGAAATCTCCTTTAAACTCCAGAAAAAATAACAAAATTTTTTTCCCCCCATCTCTCTGCGCAAAGAGAGAGACCGCTGAGCCGTGTTCCAACAACGCCACCGGCACATACACAGGGAACGACCGAGATGATATATATATATCAGAAGCAGAGATGACGCGAAAACTCACGTGAAAGGGGAATCGTAGCGTGATGAAACACACGCTAAAGCAACGTGCCAAAGCAGCAAAAAATCTGTTTACCACCCAACATACATCACTTCAACTGCTCAGCCAAAGCTACAAACAGCGTCAAACACCCATCAACAGGAGCGTCGGCAAAACCACCACGGCCTTGTGAGGCGATTTAATCCTCCGACGCAGAATCCTCGAGGTGCGACACATGCACCGGACGCCGACCCATGCAGCAGGCAAACGGCGTAATCAGGCAGCCCCAAAAAGTGTACCACTGCGGAATCGGTATGTCATCGTCGGAGTCGTACCCGAGCGGCTCACCATGTGGAAGCCTCGTCGTGCGAACCGCCGCAGCACGAAGCGCAGGATGTACCGCGAGCTCACGCATCCGTCGGCCCTCATCTGCCGCCTCCACTTCCACCTCAGCGGGCAACGCCCCAGCCGCCCACGACGCCAACCCAGCGCCGCCCCAACCCTCCAACGCGTTTGCTTCAGAAACAGACGTCAACGCGTTCTTCTCAACTCCCAGAGCACCCGCAGAAGAAGCAGCGGCCACACTCACATGACATTCCTCAGAGGCAGGTAAAGCGGCGTCAGCAGGGGCGCACCGTCCAACGCACTCTGCACCAACCAGGTTCAACCCACCAACGCGTGAAGGCCATGAAGCAGTCGTATCCGTTGCAGTTTTCACGCCCCTACGCACCTCCGCACCGCCACAAAAATCATGGACACCAACCACGGAACAACCCTCATAAAAAGAATCGCAAATTAATCCGCGCCCGGCTTCCTCTGCCTGCACAATGGCGTCGCGGCCGCTCGTCTCCGTCAGGCCCAGCGCTTCCGCAGCAGCAATGGCTGTCGCGCCGCTCCGCGCGGCCCCAAGGGCAGCACGTCGCCCGGCTTCCTCTGCCTGCACAATGGCGTCGCGGCCGCTCGTCTCCGTCAGGCCCAGAGCTTCCGCAGCAGCAATGGCTGTCGCGCCGCTCCGCGCGGCCCCAAGGGCGGCTCGTCGCCCGGCTTCCTCTGCCTGCACAATGGCGTCGCGGTCGCTCGTCTCCGTCAGGCCCAGCGCTTCCGCAGCAGCAATGGCTGTCGCGCCGCTCCG
>NW_021704117.1:40651-41147 GCF_003719485.1 Trypanosoma conorhini | reverse complement strand
CGGCTTCCTCTGCCTGCACAATGGCGTCGCGGCCGCTCGTCTCCGTCAGGCCCAGCGCTTCCGCAGCAGCAATGGCTGTCGCGCCGCTCCGCGCGGCCCCAAGGGCAGCACGTCGCCCGGCTTCCTCTGCCTGCACAATGGCGTCGCGGCCGCTCGTCTCCGTCAGGCCCAGCGCTTCCGCAGCAGCAATGGCTGTCGCGCCGCTCCGCGCGGCCCCAAGGGCAGCACGTCGCCCGGCTTCCTCTGCCTGCACAATGGCGTCGCGGCCGCTCGTCTCCGTCAGGCCCAGCGCTTCCGCAGCAGCAATGGCTGTCGCGCCGCTCCGCGCGGCCCCAAGGGCAGCACGTCGCCCGGCTTCCTCTGCCTGCACAATGGCGTCGCGGTCGCTCGTCTCCGTCAGGCCCAGCGCTTCCGCAGCAGCAATGGCTGTCGCGCCGCTCCGCGCGGCCCCAAGGGCAGCACGTCGCCCGGCTTCCTCTGCCTGCACAATGGCGTC